>NC_056726.1:1031091180-1031161180 GCF_019279795.1 Protopterus annectens | reverse complement strand
CCCGTATGTTACCAGATGGGTAGCTAAATGGCTCATTGATAGAACCCACTCAATCAAAATAGGGGAAGCCACCTCTAGTAGTAGACCATTAACAAGCAGCATACCTCAAGGATCGGTCTTGGGACCTCTACTGTTTGGGATATAGTTTTATGAGGTGGAAGCCAAAACCATTGGTCTGTGGCTGACCAAGTTTGCAGATGACTGCAAGCTGGGCACTGTCATAAATTTCACTAGTGATGTGAACATCTTCCAAGAGGGCCTTAACCAAACTAATGGCTGGTGCCAGAAGCATGGCCACGAACTGAATGCCAAAAAATGCATCATTATCCTCTTGGGGGAAATGTTGTCCCCACTAATTACAACATAAATAACAATGTACTAAGCATGCAATCAGTGATGATGGACTTGGGCACCCAGGTTGATAGAAACCTGACTTTTGACCACCATGGTGCTGCCATTGTATGGAAGGCTTTCTACATGGTCCACCTCATAAGTAAGGGTTTTTTATCCAGGAACAAGGAGATCATACCATCCCTGTACTCCTCCCTTATCAGACCCATTATTCAGTACAATGTCCCCTTTGGCACGTACCTTGCCAAGCACATGCAGCAGTTGGAGAAACCACATAGGTTCCTGACCAAGAAAATCCAGGGTATCAAATACCTGTCCTATTCAGATAGGCTAAAAACCTTGTTCCTCTACTCAGGCTCATACAGACTGCTCAGAGGTGACCTGTGTATGGCATACAAGGCTGTCTCAAACTCAGCCTTGATAGAGTTGCTGCATATCCATAAGTCAAACTCAGCTCACGCAACCCAAACGCAAGGTCTCAACCTGGTCTGTAGAACTTGTTGGATGGATAGATTTATGTCCCAACGACTCCCCCATCTGTGGAATAGACTTCCTCTCCATGTCAATCAGAGTGCCTCACTAGCCCTCATTGAAGGGAACCTGGACAACTGGATGGGAAACAGAAAATATACCCCTGAGATCCCACCTGTGTCCCCTGCTGGACAGGGAAAGCAGGTGCTGACTTTGTGGGAACATGGGTGAAATTCTTGGCTAGGCTTATAATAGTCTCTGGGCCAATAGCCTAGTATCATCCTATGAACCTATAAACCTATGAACATACTTGTGAAGAGGCCCTTAATACTGTTCTTCATTGTAGTCTGCAGATCCTCCCATTTATCCCTTTTTTTAACTTTTACACTGTTTTAAGCAGTAGCATTACTCTGTCAAACACAGGCTGCCAAATTGTCTCTCTTTGCACTACACATTATGACTTACAGTAGATCAAATATACCATGTACAATATCCTCAAAGAGCAGTACAGGTGTTGGTCCCCATGATTCTGAGGAAGTGCTAGCTGCCAACGCGTAAACTTAATGCTGACTTGTAATAACATTCTCTACTGGATATAGTGCTGTGTGACCGAGTCCTCTAGTGAGAGATTCTGTTATGTGCATATGAATGTTTATGAAGCCTGTCTACTTTCTTTAGGGTTATGTTTTCTATACCCACATTTTTTTTTCTAACTTTACTAAGAATCACATGAAATGAGACCTATGTCCCCACACGTGTGACAGTATCCTATCTCTGACTACTGAGTGAATTGAGGGAAAGATGGCAGAGATGTGATGTATATCCCCAAGTTAACGGTGGAGGACACTTGTCACACACAGTCTGACCACTTTCATTTAATTAATTTACTAATTAATTACTTAATTATTTAGTTATTTATCTTTATTTACCAGGGCAATCTGACAGGGACTGGACCCTTTTAAAGCAGAGGCCAGGTGAGAAAAGCTCCACATAAATGTAGTGATTTTACAGAAATTAAAACGATATTTTACAAGTTAGAAACAAGTTTGATTTTAGTTGTAGTGATTATATAGAATGGTGATAAAAGTGTCCAATGTATAAGTAGGTAGCAGATTTACAACAGAAGATGTGAAACACAAGATAAAGAGCAAAAAACAAACAAGGAAATTAAGTTGATAAGTTGATTGTATATATTATTGTGTAGAATAGCAGGGTTATGGCAAGTGCCTATAGTGATGTTAAGAGGAGAAAGAGAGAGAACATTGTGACATAGAGTTGGTTTAGTAGATAGGAGACAGACATATGTGAAATGGAGGTGCAAGTCAGAGAAGGGGGTGTGGGAGAGGTAGTAGACGCAGGAAGTGCATGGATAGTGTGTGAGATTATTTAGATGTAAAGGGAACAAGTGTAGGGGAAGAGGGTGTGGAAAAGAGGTATGGGATGTGTGCCATCTGTAGTGGTGTGGACTGTAGAATCAATTAAGAGAACTATATTTCTGTAGAGAGTTGGGAAGGTGGTGGGGGTAGAAACCTAGTAGAAGTACATGATCAAGGCTGGTGTACATCAGCCAGGAGAGGAGCAAGATCATTCCCAGATATTAGTAAGATGTTGTTTTAGTTGTGTTTTGAAGGGCTTGTTGTTGTTATTTTGTTTTAGGGGTTAAGGATGGAATCACACAGTTTACTAACATGAGACCAACACATCAAGTCACCAGCAGTTTTATTGAATTTACTAAGGATTAGAAGAAGTTCATATCTGGAATGAAGGGAGCATTGTGGTAGGTAGGATTGGACTGGATTTGCTAAGGGGGGCATTTGCTGGGATGGTAACTGAGGGTTTGTGTGGTGATTAGCAGTAAGAGTTAGGTAATGGCTAAATTCGGCCCAATATAGTGACTTTACTACAGTGCAGTGATGAGAACGGTAGGACATATTTACAGAAAAGTAGGGTACTTTTGTGTAACATTTTTCAGGCAATTTAAATTGAGTGGATTGTATGTTGAGTAACACAGATTCTGCATAAAGTATTGTAAATGTTAGAAGTGCTGTAGCAGTACTTATTTAGGCATGGTCAGTTAGGACAGGCCTGATAGAGTATAAAGTACATATCTTTTGCATGTTTCGCTTGTGACCTCTTTGATGTAGTGGTTGACTTTCAAAGCATTATCTGTGGTGAAGACAAGTATTTTTTTTTATTATTTTTTTTTGCACTGTGTCAATATGCAGTTCCTTCCCACAACCATATGTATATACAAAATCATTTGGTTATATATTTTCTCTCTCTCAGTTTATTTTGGCCCCCTTTATCAAACATGGACTTGCCATGTGCCCTGACAGAGATCATGGGGATGCATTTTCTCTTCAGGACTGAACTTGTCTTTCCTCTGCACAGATCTCTGTTGTGGCATCATACACTCACCTGAAACAACGTACATGACTGCCCCTAGTGAGATGATATTTACAGAAGGGAAATCCACATGTCCCCTGCAATGTAGCACTTACAACATCTGCTAAAGTAACTATAGTACTACACATTTGCTGACTTGACATCTAGGTCTCTTATCAAAGCATGCTTGCGGAAACATAAAGAAAGAAAGAAACATGAGTGACAACTAAGTTTAAAGCAAAAGCATGGCAACAGGAGTGACCAGCTGGCACAGTGTGTATTTCAGGTTCAAGAAAGAAGGACCGACTTCAACAGTGAGTATTTCAATGTTCTCATTTTTCCTGTTCATTTTCATAGGGATCTAAATCATGTTAGTATAATATGCTGGAAGTATTTGAACTAAATACAGGCATGTGCACCTAGAAATGTATATATACACTTGCATTGCACTAATTTCATTGCCGTATCCTTACAGCAGGTGACATTTTTAATTGTGTCCTATTCACATTAAACTGCTATTTGTGTACAATTAATAAATGTCACTTCACATTTTACTAGTCATCTGACTGACATCAACATATAGCAATTGAATATGAACCTCCCCTCATTCTAACAACAATGAGTTTCTGCATAGCAACATTGTTCAGTGAACTGAATTTCCATATTTTCTATTACTTTTCAAGTTTAACTATATTTTACCTTACTTGAAATTTTTCATGTTTTCCAAACTCATTGCAGAGCTGGCTAAGCACAGGTAAAATGGCGGCTGTATGATCAGTGATGAGAACTGAGACCTATCTATGCACTATTTATGCAATGAAGTTCATCCAAGCTGAAACACAGTGTTGGGCATTGGTGTATGTGGTCTCATAGGCAGTAAAAGACTTTAGGGGGACCTAGATGAACTGTGCAGGGCTGTGCTGACCATGGAAAGGAGCAGCAGTGCACAGCATACTGCCATCACATATACACATGCCACAGCATTTGAAGTGTATCCACAGTGAGTCAAAGTTTGGGCTGGAGTGTACAGAACCCTAATCAAGCAGCGCTGCTGGAGCTACCTGGGAATAGGGGTTTATATGTGGACTGAAGGGAGCCCTGTGATAGGTAGGATTGGATTAGATTTTTATCCATAAAAGTATGTCACGCCTTATCACTTAATATCACTTACTTACATTTTAATGAAGTTAAAAATAAAATTTAGACAGTTTATTAATGTAAAGCATTTACAGAATAGCAATAAGGAAAACAATACCCCCGAGTAATATGCTTAAGGTCATGCTGTCATAAACTATTGCAGAACCATAATGACACCATGACAACAATTTGGTATCATATACAGAATATTCCTCTGCATAAATGAATAAAGACACATTCACTTGATGGACAGCTCATTGTTTTCCCTTCCCATAGCAAAATTAGGTATAGTTATAAAAAAACTAAATTGCATGCCCATGTGACTGCATCAGTGTTATTAGTAAACAAAACTTGACCTGGTATCACGTCTATGTCTCCATGTTTGCATGGGTTGGGCATGCTAATACCAGATCTCATAGGGCTTGGTTCACAACATTTGATCCTCTATCCTGCACTTACATTCTTCACTTTTATACTGGCAGTTTGTAGGATAGTGGCTTTACAGGCTTGGGGTTGTCCTCCAAGCTTGTCTGATATAGGGACCAGAATCCTTGTCTTCCTCTTGTTGGAGTCATACCTGTGGAAGTTGAAGCACACAGTGCCTGGCCCAGAGTAAAAAATGATTAATATGGGTCTGAAGTTTGGGGGCAAAATGTCATCCCTGACAGGGATTCCCCACTTAAGACAACAGTGTTCTCACAGTTATGATGACCTGTATGGCAAATCAGTAACCAGCTAGCCTAGTGGGCATTGTGAGTTCAGAAGAGAAGACCAGAGTTCTGCATACACATACGTCATTGTGAGTTCAGAAGAGAAGACCAGAGTTCTGCATACACATACGTGTGTGTGTGTGTGTGTGTGTGTGTGTGTGTGTGTGTGTGTGTGTGTGTGTGTGTGTGTGTGTACACTTACACACACACACACACACACACACACACACACACACACACACACACACACACACACACACACACACACACACACATTGCATGTAATAAATATTGCTGAAATGTGCATATGTAGGTATGAATGCATGTATACATACATATACATATGTAATCACAGATTATTTGAAAAGAGATATGAGTATACTTGCACAGTCTGAAACACTGTGTTTTTAAGTACTGCAATGTTCACTGTTTGTGAGAAATCAACTACTGTACTAACTTTCTAAGGCAGGCATTCATTTGAAAATTATGCCACTAATTTCTAGAACATCTGATGCACATACTGTGCAAGATGGCTAACCAGAGTTAGCCACCACACCCTAGACACAGTAGAGGTGGGAGACAAACCAGCAACCAAGTGATCTGTATTCAACTTTTTGTAGTCTAAAGTCTTCAGATCATTTCAGTGCAAAGTAGAAATTCAGCCTTTCAGCCACTACTTTTGCTATTATGTCAGAAAACCACAGGTAATGTCTACAGGGCATATTGTAGATTATACAGTTGAAATAAATAGCATTTTTGTTAAACTTTGACACGTAGTAAAATATATTAAAGCAGCACTGAGTAAGCTTTATCTCACCTTACCACCAGAAAATCTGGACCTAATGAAAGGTATCAAACCAGAGGAAGCAACTGTATCCTGCAGGATTTTGTTGTTGGAAAACAAACTTTAGTTGTTGTTTGTCTTTCGGCTTTCCCCGGTTAAAGGGTCGCCACAGTGGAACTCTGGTCCGCTAATGATTGGCAGTAGATTTTTAGGGTGCTGAGTTGCCTGTTCGATGCCCAACATTCAATAACGGCACACCCATTCACGCATGTATTTTGGAACACCACTCGACCGCGGGGTGTCCTCCACACAGAAGGCCCTCCCCACACTCCAGCCGAGAATCGAATGGGAGAACCTCTTGCTGTGAGGCAACAATGCTACCACTGCATATAAAATAAAAAAAATATTCATGAGTACTCAGAGACCTCTTTTCACTAGTAGCAGTTCTTCTTTTACTGTATCATGGTCTGCTGCACTGTTTATTTAATGATTCAATCCAATGGATCATATCATATAAATGGTTAGGTAACTGAGAGGCTTTCCGTGGATGCATGCTGAACAGTTGTTCTCCACTTAAGGTCAAAGATATCTATGATATGGGTAATAGATGTCTTTTAATTCATATGTTCAGGGTCTGCCAACCTGTGAATAAACTCTGGAACAATTTAATTAACCTGATTACTTAGGTATTTTAAATCTGTTATAAATGTCATTTCCTAGTAATTGTGGGCACTTACTCTTTTTACAGCTCTGGAACAGCAGTAAAAATAAATGAAGACATTTGTGTAAGTATTGTTTAATGAAAACATTGCTTATTTACTTGTGGTTGTAGTTCTTCCTGTGGTTGTCGTTGTTCTTGCCATTGTTGTTGTTGTAAAAGGCTCTGTAAGACATAAGAACAGTAATTTTACTGAAAGGAGAATAAGATGAATTCTAGTTTGCCTTTACAACAAGATTATCATGTGTGTTCATGGACATAAATGCATACATTCCTCTTACAGCACTATCAGGTAAACATATACTGCAAAAAAGGCCAACTACAAGCACTGTTAAGTTGCTGATTTCCTGAAGTACAGTCTAACAGCTTATATGGACTTTTGGGAAGGAGAGACAGTAATCCATTACTTTTATTTATAATCGTAATATGGCATTCACTCTCAAAAATATATGGGAATATCTCTCTTGAGTAATACTTAACTACATAATGTATTTCTAGGCCTTTGTCTTTTGATGAAAAGATTTTAAACCTACATAAATTGAAGCATTACTGGTAATTCTCTTCTGAGTGAGGAAAGTAAACCTATATTTTTTATCCGTGACTGATAGATCTGCTTTCTGCTTTACCTGCTCCATTTCTTTCAGTTTTAAGAAATCTGCTTGGGCTGCTGTTTTTGTTGTGTCCGAGAGACAGACACAACATTTCACATGTTTTAATTGGTTAATTCTCTCTTGAGAGGTACTTAAGTACACAATTAATTTCTGGGCCATTGTATTTTGCTTAAAAGACTTCAGGGTTGCGTAAACTTAAGCATTGCTGGTCATTCTGTGCTGGTTGAGTAAAGTAACATATCTGTTTTGACTGTGACTGATAGAATTGCTTTCTGTTTTACCGGCTGAATTATGTTTTTTGTTTTAAGAAATTTGCTTGACCTGGTGTTTTTGTTCTATATGAGAGATAGTTAAATTATGTATGATGCACATTTTATGTCTTTTTTCATTGGTTAATTGTCTCTTGAGTAATACTTAAATACACAGTGAATTTCTGGGGTTTTGTCTTTTGCTGGAAATATTTCAAGCTTGCATAAACTAAAGCACTACTGGTGAACTGAATTTCCATATTTTCTATTACTTTTCAAGTTTAACTATATTTTATCTTACTTGAAATTTTTCATGCTTTCCAAACTCATTGCAGAGCTGGCTAAGCACAGGTAAAATGGCGGCTGTATGATCAGTGGTGAGAACTGAGACCTATCTATGCACTATTTATGCAATGAAGTTCATCCAAGCTGAAACACAGTGTTGGGCATTGGTGTATGTGGTCTCATAGGCAGTAAAAGACTTTAGGGGGACCTAGATGAACTGTGCAGGGCTGTGCTGACCATGGAAAGGAGCAGCAGTGCACAGCGTACTGCCATCACATATATACATGCCACAGCATTTGAAGTGTATCCACAGTGAGTCAAAGTTTGTGCTGGAGTGTACATAACCCTAATCAAGCAGCGCTGCTGGAGCTACCTGGGAATAGGGGGTTATATGTGGACTGAAGGGAGCCCTGTGATAGGTAGGATTGGATTAGATTTTTATCCATAAAAGTATGTCACACCTTATCACTTAATACCACTTACTTACATTTTAATGAAGTTAAAAATAAAATGTAGACAGTTTATTAATGTAAAGCATTTGCAAAATAGCAATAAGGAAAACAATACCCCGAGTAATATGCTTAAGGTCATGCTGTCATAAACTATTGCAGAACCATAATGACACCATGACAACAATTTGGTATCATATACAGAATATCCCTCTGCATAAATGAATAAAGACACATTCACTTGATGGACAGCTCATTGTTTTCCCTTCCCATAGCAAAATTAGGTATAGTTATAAAAAAACTAAATTGCATGCCCATGTGACTGCATCAGTGTTATTAGTAAACAAAACTTGACCTGGTATCACGTCTATGTCTCCATGTTTGCATGGGTTGGGCATGCTAATACCAGATCTCATAGGGCTTGGTTCACAACATTTGATCCTCTATCCTGCACTTACATTTTTCACTTTTATACTGGCAGTTTGTAGGATAGTGGCTGTACAGGCTTGGGGTTGTCCTCCAAGCTTGTCTGATATAGGGACCAGAATCCTTGTCGTCCTCTTGTTGGAGTCATACCTGTGGAAGTTGAAGCACACAGTGCCTGGCCCAGAGTAAAAAATTATTACTATGGGTCTGAAGTTTGGGGGCAAAATGCCATCCCTGACAGGGATTCCCCACTTAAGACAACAGTGTTCTCACAGTTATGATGACCTGTATGGCAAAGCAGTAACCAGCTAGCCCAGTGGGCATTGTGAGTTCAGAAGAGAAGACCAGAGTTCTGCATACACATACGTCATTGTGAGTTCAGAAGAGAAGACCAGAGTTCTGCATACACATACGTGTGTGTGTGTGTGTGTGTGTGTGTGTGTGTGTGTGTGTGTGTGTGTGTGTGTGTGTGTGTGTGTTATACACACACACACACACACACACACATACACACACACACACACACACACACATACACATTGCATGTAATAAATATTGCTGAAATGTGCATATGTAGGTATGAATGCATGTATACATACATATATATACATATGTAATCACAGATTATTTGAAAAGAGATATGAGTATACTTGCACAGTCTGAAACACAGTGTTTTTAAGTACTGCAATGTTCACTGTTTGTGAGTAATCAACTAATGTACTTACTTTCTAAGGCAGGCATTCATTTGAAAATTATGCCACTAATTTCCAGAACATCTGATGCACATACTGTGCAAGATGGCTAACCAGAGTTAGCTACCACACCCTAGACACAGTAGGGGTGGGAGACAAACCAGCAACCGAGTGATCTGTATTCAACTTTTTGTAGTCTAAAGTCTTCAGATCATTTCAGTGCAAAGTAGAAATTCAGCCTTTCAGCCACTACTTTTGCTATTACGTCAGGAAACCACAGGTAATGTCTACAGGGCATATTGTAGATTATACAGTTGAAATAAATAGCATTTTTGTTAAACTTTGACACGTAGTAAAATATATTAAAGCAGCACTCAATAAGCTTTATCTCACCTTACCACCAGAAAATCTGGACCTAATAAAAGGTATCAAACCAGAGGAAGCAACTGTATCCTGCAGGATTTTTTTTGTTGGAAAACAAACTTTAGTTGTTGTTTGTCTTTTGGCTTTTCCCGGTTAAAGGGTCGCCACAGTGGAACTCCGGTCCGCTAATGATTGGCAGTAGATTTTTAGGGTGCTGAGTTGCCTGTTCGATGCCCAACATTCAATAATGGCACACCCATTCACGCATGTATTTTGGAACACCATTCGACCGCGGGGTGTCCTCCACACAGAAGGCCCTCCCCACACTCCAGCCGAGAATTGAATGGGAGAACCTCTTGCTGTGAGGCAACAATGCTACCACTGCATATGAAATCAAAAAAATATTCATGAGTACTCAGAGACCTCTTTTCACTAGTAGCAGTTCTTTTTTTACTGTATCATGGTCTGCTGCACTGTTTATTTAATGATTCAATCCAATGGATCATATCATATAAATGGTTAGGTAACTGAGAGGCTTTCCGTGGATGCATGCTGAACAGTTGTTCTCCACCTAAGGTCAGAGATATCTATGATATGGGTAATAGATGTCTTTTAATTCATATGTTCAGGGTCTGCCAACCTGTGAATAAACTCTGGAACAATTTAATTAACCTGATTACTTAGGTATTTTGAATCTGTTATAAATGTCATTTCCTAGTAATTGTGGGCACTTACTATTTGTACAGCTCTGGAACAGCAGTAAAAATAAATGAAGACATTTGTGTAAGTATTGTTTAATGAAAACATTGCTTATTTACTTGTGGTTGTAGTTCTTTCTGTGGTTGTCGTTATTCTTGCCATTGTTGTTGTTGTAATAGGCTCTGTAGGACATAAGAACAGTAATTTTACTGAAAGGAGAATAAGATGAATTCTAGTTTGCCTTTACAACAAGATTATCATGTGTGTTCATGGACATAAATGCATACATTCCTCTTACAGCACTATCAGGTAAACATATACTGTAAAAAAGGCAAACTACAAGCACTGTTAAGTTGCTGATTTCCTGAAGTACAGTCTAACAGCTTATATGGACTTTTGGTAAGGAGAGACAGTAATCCATTACTTTTATTTATAATCGTAATATGGCATTCACTCTCAAAAATATATGGGAATATCTCTCTTGAGTAATACTTAACTACATAATGTATTTCTAGGCCTTTGTCTTTTGATGAAAAGATTTTAAACCTACATAAATTGAAGCACTACTGGTGATTCTCTGCTGAGTGAGGAAAGTAAACCTATATTTTTTATCCGTGACTGATAGATCTGCTTTCTGCTTTACCTGCTCCATTTCTTTCAGTTTTAAGAAATCTGCTTGGGCTGATGTTTTTGTTGTGTCTGAGAGACAGACACATAGATTATCTAGGTTGCACATTTCACATGTTTTAATTGGTTAATTCTCTCTTGAGAGGTACTTAAGTACACAATTAATTTCTGGGCCATTGTATTTTGCTTAAAAGACTTCAGGGTTGCGTAAACTTAAGCATTGCTGGTCATTCTGTGCTAGTTGAGTAAAGTAACATATCTGTTTTGACTGTGACTGATAGAATTCCTTTCTGTTTTACCGGCTGAATTATGTTTTCTGTTTTAAGAAATCTGCTTGACCTGGTGTTTTTGTTCTATATGAGAGATAGTTAAATTATGTAGGATGCACATTTTATGTCTTTTTTCATTGGTTAATTGTCTCTTGAGTAATTGAGTACTTAAATACACAGTGAATTTCTGGGGTTTTGTCTTTTGCTGGAAATATTTCAAGCTTGCATAAACTAAAGCACTACTGGTGATTCCCAGACATTGTCATGTTTGTTTATTTGCTTTTTAAACCTGGTGATTTTGAGCTGGCCACCACTACTGTAAATTGACTTTATAAGCTTCGCCTTTTCTACACTGCAGTTGATATATTTAATCATTTATTTGCTTTCCATTTTGCTTATTTTGTAAAAGTGCATTTTGCCTCTTATTGTCTGTGCATTATCTGTTCTACTGACTTACTTGCCCTGAATTCATTATCTAGCTAACTGTTGGATAATGTAGTGTATTTTTACACTCTAACAATTACTTATTTTTTATCACAACATCAATGAATTTTCCATCTAATGCATTGGAAGGTCACCTGGTCTGTTTAGGTTGTGGAAACACTTGAGATTTCTGCATGTAGTTTTATTTGCTGGAGAGCTTATAATTAGTATATCTTGTTTTAGTTCCTTTATAAATTCTGTACACTTGAGTGGTCCTTGGCTCATTTATACAAAGCAAAGTACTTTTATTAAATAATCACACTTTTATAAGCTGTTTAACTTACACCACTGTAAACATATCTTTAAGTTTGTTTGTGGTGGCATTTCATATCTTTTAAGATTGTTTGTCATAGAATTTCGCTCCAGGCACTCCTTTACTGTACTTTTAGGAGAGCTGGGATTATTCTTCTAGTGACAGTAGCTGTTTTACTGGTCTGTTTGAAGTGGGAAACACACAAAAGGGATGTAGGTATTTTTTTGCACTTCTTTTATACACTGTCACTGTACTTCTGCAGTTTAAAATATGTACTATCTACTGCTGCTGCTTTAAGAAGCTACTTGTGCCGAATTGCATTTATATCTGTTAGTTATAGGGCTGTTCAATGTAATTTGCATGGTCTTATTACACTTAGGCTCCAAAGTAGCTAGTCTACATTAAGAAGATGTTTTGCTGCAACTTTATTATAGAAGTGTGCTGAACTAACTTGTCTGAGTTGGTGACTGCTGGTGGAAGGCTTGTTGTATGCTTTCTTGATTGGTAGTTAGCTTAAAACATGTTTATCTTTGCTTGCATTTAAGCTTCATGTTTTTAATGGTCTTGGTATAGATACTCAAAGCTGCTCATTGTTTTGCAACTTTGCTCCTGATTGCTGAGAATCTGCTTTTACTTGGAGCAATCCATTACTGAAAAGACAAAAATAACTATTTTTTGCACTTTTCTTATATACTGTGACTGTACATTAGCAGTTTTATAAGCTATTTGCTGTTATTTTTTCACATTATAGCAAAAAAAAAAAAAAAGTACTGTCTACTGCTGGTATAAGTAGTTCATAGGTTCATAGGTAGGTAGTAGGTTATCGGCCCAAGGACCTAAGTAAGCCTGGCCAACAAGGTTCCCTGGCTTACGCCACCCAAGAAAGTTAATTTCCTGTGCCCCTGTTGAGCAGAACCACAGAAGTGATCCCAGGGGTGTATTTCCTATTTCCCATTCACTCATCAAGATTTTTCTTGAAAAGTGCTAATGAGGAACTTTGCTTGACACAGCTGGGCAGCTTGTTACAGAGTATGGGAAGTCTCTGGGACAGGAATCTATCCATAGGTTCATAGGTTAGTACTAGGCTATTGGCCCAAGGGCCTATATAAGCCTAGCAAAATGGTACCCTGGATTTTGCCACCCAAGAAAATTATTTTCCTGTGTCCCTGTCAAGCAGAGCCACAGAAGTTATCCCAGGGGTGTATTTCCTATTTTCCATTCACTCATCAAGATTTTTCTTGAAAAGTGCTAATGAGGAACTTTGCTTGACAAAGATGGGCAGCTTGTTAGTACTAGGCTATTGGCCCAAGGGCCTATATAAGCCTAGCAAAATGGTACCCTGGATTTTGCCACCCAAGAAAATTATTTTCCTGTGCCCCTGTCAAGCAGAGCCACAGAAGTTATCCCTGGGGTGAATTTCCTATCTCCCATCCAATCATCAAATTTTTTCTTGAAGAGTGCTAATTGGGAGCTTTGTTTGATATGGATAGATAGTTTGTTCCAGAGTATGGGAAGTCTCTGGGACAGGAATCTCTTCCTCCAGCATGTACTGTTTATTGTGGTGACAAGGTTTAGGTCCCTAGAGCATGTAGCTCGGAGGGATTAGGATTTCTTTAGGTGTAGCATATCCAACAGCTATGGGATTGACATAGCTTTATATGTTAAGCAGAGATCTCCTCATAGTAGGCAATATGCTATGGAGTAAATCTGGAGTTTTTTTGAGACGGTCGGCGTAGGGCATCTGTTTGAGGCCAGTAATCCTCTTTGTGAGGTACTACTGTGGACTTTCCAGCTGCTGCAGATGTCTTATGAGGTACATTCCAAAAGGGGCATTGTACTCTATAATGGGTCTAATGAGAGCTGAGTAGAGGGGAACAATTACCTAATTTTTCCTGGATGAGAACCTTTTTGTGATGAGGTGTGCCACATAGAAGGATTTCCTGACTACTGTGGTGATGTGATTATCAAAGGAGAGACTACTGTCCACCTAGGTCCCAAGGTCTGTTATCACACATTCAGATTTTAAGTAGACTGCTGTCTATGTGGTACTTCATGGGTACAGAGTTTTTACCAAATGGGATGACAATGCACTTTTTTGCATTGAGCTTGAGGCCATGCCTCTGCCACCAGGCATCTGTCTCAGTGAGGCCCTTCTGTAGGATATCTACATTGTTTGAGCACTTGATTATGGCTCCTAGTTTGCAGTCATCTGCAAAATTCATTAGCCAGAGCCCTTGTGTGTTAGCCTGTACTTTAGAGAAGTAGATACCAAACAGGAGAGGTCCCAGGACTGAACCCTGTGGTACTCCACTTGTCACTGGTTTGAAGTCAGATTTGGAGTCTGCAACTTTTACAGTGTGGGTTCTGTCAATGAGCCAGTTGGCAACCCGTCTTGTGATGTAGGGATTTATACCTAGTTTAGTGAGTTTAGCTATAATTCCAGAATGGGGGATGGTGTTGAAAGCCTTGGTGAGGTCAAGATAGGCTGTGAGAACCACCTTACCCTCATCTATGTTTTTGGTGACTGCCTCAAAGAAGTCAGTCAGGTTCAGAAGGCATGATCTGCCTTTCACAAACCTGAACTAGGTGGGGTCCAGAGTTTGGAGGTTACCAATGTATTTGTTTATGAGTTCCATGATGAAACATTCCATGGCCTTGCAGACCAGGCTTGTCAAGTTAATAGGACAATAGTTCCCAGGATCAGTGGTGGCTCCCCCTTTGTTGCTGTGCACTATTCAGTGGGCACAAAGCCTGGCATGAGACTATGATTGAACATGGTGCTTATGTGGGGAGCCAGTTCATTCTGAAGTTCATGTAAAGCACAGCCTGGGATGTTGTCCGGTCCCACGGATGCTGTGTTTTTGGTTTTAGACAGTGCAGCTTTTACTTACATAGATGTGATTACAGGGACTCTGCATTCTTCATGTATAGATATGGGCCCTTTAGGGGGTGATTGGGGGGACAAAGTTAGCACTGAACCTATCTGCAAGGATGTTGGCAATATCACTTGGCTCTATAATTTTCATGCCATTGTGCTGTAACTCAGAGCAGATCTGGGTGTTGCCATTGAGATTCTTGACATAGCTATAGAATGCTTTGTGGTTGCCCCTAGAATCAGTGGTGAGTTTGTTTTCATAGCTAACTTTGAAAAATCTTATAAGGGATCTTAGCTTCTTACTGAGGCTGACCAGGGAGCTACTCCACTCATGGGATTTTACTTTCTTTTGCAACAGGTTCTTCATTCTGTTGTAGAGTTTGTTTATGGCATGGGACAGCCAGATTGGCTTCCTTTTTTTGGAGGATAGCGTCTTGGTTCTGTTTGGAATACCATGATCCATGCACTTGTGGAAGTGCTTACAGAGTGCATCTGTGTAGGATTTAGCAGTCGTAACTATATTATCCATCTGCATGGGTGTCGTGAAGTTCACCACTTCTGTTTTAAGAAGCATGAAGTTGGCTTTGGAGAAATTTTTTACCATGGTTTCCTTAATAGTGGGTGGGGTCCAGGTTGCGGATATCTAGGGTGATCAGATATGACCAACGAGGAGTTGATTTCATGTGTGGAACACTGGTCACTCATGTTGGTAATGACTAGGTCTAGGATATTATTACCCCTGGTGGGGGTGTGTATAAGTTGATCCAGGGCATTGGAATTTATGAATTTCAGAAAGCATTGAGTGAAGGAGTTGGTACATGAGTAGTTTTTCCAGTTAATGCTGTGGTAGTTGAAATCCCCCAATATTAGGGTGTTTGGTTGAACCCTAATATTTTCCAGTATATCAAAAAAAGAGGAGTGGGAATCCTGGGGTATGGTGGGGGATCTGTAGCAATCTATAATTTGGATTGCAGTTTTGCCCAGAGTTAGTTGCACTTGGATAACCTTAGAAGCATTATGCTGCGCAACTAGCCTGTAGGTGTGGATATCCTTAATTAATATGGACACACCTCCATCTTTGGTGTTATGGTCCAGGTTAGATGGACGAAAAGTCTGATATGAGTTATAGCCTGGCAATGCAGGGATGCTCTCTAGAACCTTGAACCAGGTCTCAGTTACTGCACAGATATCGATGTTCTCCATTTTAAGGAGTTCCTCGAGTGAGTGCATTTTGAGATTTAGACTTCTAGCATTGAGTAGCATTACGCTCAGTTTTTGCTTGTCTGTTCCCATTATGGTGGTGAATTTGTCATTTGAACATTGACTAAAAAAGGCCCTATGGGGCAGCAAGAGCCTTAGTCAGTAACCAGAATCCAAGGGGTGACAGGGCCAGGCCATCTCTGGCAAAGCATTGTGATCTGTCAACCATGTCTTCCCAGACAGACAGATACTGGATTCCCTTAGAATGACACCAGAAGCTTAGCCAATTGTTGAAGTCAATCATTTTGTCCTTGTACTGTAGTATCATTCTGGACGATGGCAAGATACTACTCTGGGCTAGGGTCATACCTGCCTGGGCTACAAGACTGGAGAGCTCTTCCATGTCTCTTTTCTTGTAGTCCAGGGAGGTACATCTCAAGTTGTTCACACCAACATGGACAATGACAGAGTCATATAAGTACTTGTTTTGGAGTGACCTGAGTGTGTGAGTTATGTTGTGGATCCTGGCACCCGACAGGCAGCCAACAGTAACCTTCTCCTTGTTTAGCCTGGTGAGTGGACATCAGTGTACCTGACTATAGAGTCACCTATGACTAGTGTGTTGGGTACGTTGTTTTGCCTTATGGGCTGTGGTTTATTGGCAATACTGAGTCTGTGGGCTATGTGTCATTTGGGTTGTGTTGGAGGGTGGAAGATTGCCGCCGTTTCTGGTTTGGAGGTGTCTGTTGCTTGAGAATATTATTATTGAGAGCCTCTGTGAATGTCTTTGTGTTTCTATGTGTGGATCTTGCTGCGGGTTTATATTATAAGCACAGAAACCCTAAACCATGAACGCTCACAGGAGCAAAAATGCCGGAAATCGAAAATGTGATTGCAGGGTCGTATTACAGCGAGGAGTGCAATATTTGCCCTTTCCTCACTGAATTGTGATCTTGGGGTTAGACTATATAGTTAGCAGGTTGGTGGGGGGTGCAGACCCCAAAAATACCAACTTCGATTACCGTCGTTTTCACTCATGTGAGCTTTTGCAGTTTAGGGTTTTTGTGCTTATAATATAGACCCTTTTGGTGATGTAAGTTTAGTGGGACTATGTGATGATTGTGGTGTGGTGCAAGTATTTACCTTCTCCTCTTGACTGTCAAGTTCAGTCTTGGTTGGAGAGAGTTTTACCTCCAGTTTGGCGAGATATGTACATCTCACACAGGTTGTAGTGTTGGGTGGTAGGAGGAGAGGGTTGTCTGTGTACATGAGGCAACTGTTAATTGCACTGTATTACATTGTATTCATTAGCTGTATGACTTTTGTAGGTAGTTTGTGTGGTTATGTTACCCTTGGGCTCCAAATCAGCTATTGTACATTAAGAAGGTGTTTTTCTGTGCCCTTGTGCAGAAGTACGCTGAGCTAACCTGTCGGATTTGGGGATTGCTGGAGAAAGACTTATTGTATGCTGTTGAGGTTGCTATTTAGCTTAAAACTTGCACCTCTTTGCTCGTGTGTAAGGCTCAGACTTGCACAGTGCAGCTGTTTGCTTAGTGGGTGGTTAGCAGTGCCCTGTATATACACAAAAAACATATAAGCTCAGTTTTTCACTAAGCAGCTGTCAGTGAAATCCTTTCAAGCTTTTCTGCTGCTCTAAGAGCAACTCAGTTGTACCCTGAGCAAAATTGCCTTATTGATCAACCTTAGCTTAAACCAAGGGTCTTCAACCTTAGCTATCAAAAGAGCCATTTTTTGCCCATCTCCCACCAAATAAAATTAATCTGGAGCGTCTGAAAATGAAGCTAACACATACCCAGCCTATAAAATTTTACATATAGTTAGTATATTATATATATGTATGTATGTGTATATGTGTGTATGTATATATATATATATATATATATATATATATATATATATATATATATATATCTATATATATATATATATATATATATATATATATTTATATATATATATATATATATATATATATATATACATACATATATATATATATATATATATATATATATATATATATATATATATATATATCAAAGAACTACAGTTGGTTGCATTTATGAAATTATAGAACTACAAAAAGAAAACTATCAGCATTTTATTGCCATTTTTACCTGTTATAACAAAGGAAAACATCAAACTCTTAAGAAGAGAAAAAAAAAAAACACTGGCATGTGTAAGCTTACTTTGAAATAAAACAAAGAACTATGCAGGCCTTTTTGAGTTCTTCCCTTATTTTTGGGAAAATAATAAAATAAAAAGTAGCCCACATTGAAATAAATAAAATGTATAGCTGTAGCCTAGTAGCTTTATAAAAATAGGCCAGCTTGTATTTAATTATGACTTGAGACCATTTCAGTGTGCTGTCGTCCTCTTCTGTTTTTTCCTCAGCCATGTACACCAATCAGCCATCGAGCCTGAATTTAAAACACAACTACATCAGCTCAGGGTCCAAAATAAATACTGTTTGCAAAATAATAGCCTATAAAATTATACTGTTAACACCTGTTTAATTTGATTTCTGTTTCTGAACATCACTAAAGAGCTTTTCTATATCAGGGCTGTAAAACATGACTTTGATCTTCATACTGGACTGCATGCTGTCATCCATGATGTGCGAGCGATATTTGCATTTTATGTAGTTCATGTTTGACAAACCTGCTCACATAAGTATGTGCATCCAAAGATAGATAGGACTTGAAATGCATGCTTACTCATCTTCATATAATTGTTAGGAATGACATTCCATGTTTCAAACATATTTGGTGAGTTTGGGGAGATTTTCATATCGCTCCATTTCTGCTTCTTAGTGAGAATGGCCTTCTGATAGTCAACATCTTCGAGATCAGCAGTCAGGCTTTTGAACTTAGACACCCATAAGTCTTTATCAACTATGTCAGCCAGTTCAGTTTCAGGATCAGGTTGACTTACTTCTGTAAATGAGGACATATTCAGCAGTGATGGGTGAATGTCCAGCGGTGTGACAGGGAAGGATAATGTGTTATTTTCTTTTCTGAACTCACAGAACCTTTCTCCAAATGCAGTTTGCATTATGATGATTGCACACTGTAAATACTCACAATTTATGTGATTGTGCTCTTTGAACTATCTCAGGGAGGGGAAGTGAGAGAGTGTGCCTCTCTACATCTCTGGCAAACACTGTCATCTCAAATGCCAGAAGATTACCCAGCACCTGCAGGGACGTGCTTCTCTTTCCCTGAAGACTTTTGTTCAGCGTGTTGAGGTGCAGTGTCATATCCACCACGAAGTGCAGCTTTTACAGCCAATCTGGATGTTCTGAGTCAGGATCGGTGAGTCCCTTGCTTTCCAGGAAACTTTTCACATTTTCCAAACATGCAGCAAACCATTAGAGCACCTCTCCCCTGGACTACCAGTAATGCAGCAGGAGATTTGAATATGCCCTGTTGACTTCATCTAACAATGAGCAGAATTTCTGGTGGTTTAACCCTTTTGACATTACTTTTTTCACTGTTTGAATTACAAGGTATGTCACCGCCATGCAATTATAAGGAAATGCTTGAGCACACACTGTGTCTTGATGCAGGATGCACTGAAACATCAGTAGCTTTCCATCCAGTGACTTCCAAAGTAAAGTCACAAAACCCTTCTGAGTTCCTCTCATACTAGTAGCCATTGACACCACTTGGATGATGTTTATTTCTTTGGCTTTTAAACAGTTCACCACAACCTTCATAATGCCTCGGCCATATTTGGCCTTTTAGTTGTATCAACGCAATGATTTCTTCCTGTGGCCCATCAGCATTTACATAACTCAACAATGTTGACCGCTCAGTATTGTTTACATCTTTTGACTCATCACAGATGATTATGTTGTAGCCAAATAAATGTCCTCAATTTGTTGACTGATGTTGGCTGCCACCGTGATGGTCATGTCCTTGACAGTATTTGCAGAGAGAGGCATATCTCTAATTTTCTGAACAATTCAAGTTTGTTTTTGAAGACCAAGAATAAATGCTCTGATATTTTAATGAATGATTCTTTCATGTATTCTCTGTCTGTGATGGGCCTTACACACCTTACTATATCCTGAGCTGCCACAAAACTAGCAGCAGTAGCTGAGTTTGAAGACTTGCTTGACTTCTTGAAAGCATATTTGCATGATCAGCTTTCTGTAGATAAACAAAAGGTACTCCTGCTTAATGCTCTTGGAATCTAAACAAGAAACTGCACTCCCTAGAAACACTCCTCAATTTGGAAGATGCTGATGTCTGTGCACTCACCGAGACATGGTTCAAAGGCATGGAAAGCACTCAGGCTACAATGCCTTCCATTCAATCTGACCACAAGCTGAAAGTGAAAGATCCAAAGGGCAAGGTGTAGCCATCTTCATTAAGGATAAATACAGCTTGAAACTGGTCAAGCAGTATGACTCCCTTGAGCTACACCATGTCCAGTTAACTATAGGCAAAGTACCGTAGCACATCATAGCTATAGCTCCCCCACCAAGAAACAGGAAAACGTAACACATACCTGGATTTACTGGTGTTATTTGACATATTGGTGATTTTAATTATCCTGCCATTGACTGGGAAACATACATGACCACAAACCTACTGCTCAGAGGTTCTTGGACTTTGGTTCATAGGTTCATAGGTTTATACTAGGCTATCTGCCCTAAGGCATTTATAAGCCTAGCCCAAAGTTATGTGGCTTACGCCACCCCTTATGTTAGAAATAATGTGCCCATTAGTTTGTTGTGCCTCTGTCCAGCAGTGACACAGAGATGATTCCCGGGGTAAACCTACGATCTCCCATCCACCGGTCAAGATTTCTCTTGAACAGAGCCAGTGAGGTGCTCTGCCTCACATGGACCGGGATTTTATTCCACAGCATGGGGAGTCTCTGGGTGATAAATCTATCCCTCCAGCATGTCCTATTTATATCCGTGCTAAGGTTTAAGTCACTTGCTCTAGTGGTTCTGGTGGATTTGGATTTTTTGAGGTGGAGCATGTCCATTAATTCCGGGTTGGTCATGGCCTTGTATGTCAGGCACAGGTCACCTCTGAGCAGACGGTATGCAACTGAATAGAGTTGGAGTTGTCAATCAAGTGCCCTGGAACAGCTAGTCAGCACACCCAGAGCAAGCAAATGTCCTGGACATAGTACTCACTAGCATGGGGGAGCATTGCGGGTCTATATTATAGCATCAAAGTCTTACAACTTTGAATGTTATAATATCGAACCCTATTCAGGGAATGCTGGAAATAGCGAAGCTGCAGAACACCAAATACTTTCCAAGGGAAAAGTATTTGGCCATTTCTGCAGTTTCGCTATTTCCTCAACTGTGGAGCGATGGATACGGACCGGGTTAAGGTAAGTGTGCGAATGAAGGTGAGTGTGCAATAAGGACTTTATGGTTAGGGAGCGGGTAAGGTGAGTGTGCGAACGAAGGTGAGTGTGCGATAGGGACTTTAGGGTTAGGGAGTGGGTAAGGTGAGTGTGTGATATGGACTTTAGGGTTAGGGAGCGGGTAAGGTGAGTGTGTGATAGGGACCTTAGGGTTAGGGAGCGGGTAAGGTGAGTGTACGATAGGGTCTTTAGGGTTAGGGAGCGGGTAAGGTGAGTGTGTGATAGCGACCTTAGGGTTAGGAAGCGGGTAAGGTGAGTGTACAATAGGGTCTTTAGGGTTAGGGAGTGGGTAAGGTGAGTGTGTGATATGGACTTTAGGATTAGGGAGAAGGTAAGGCAAGTGTGTGATAGTTAGGGACCTTACGGTTAGGGTTGGGTTAAGGTAAGTGGATAGCTAGTGGTGTATGTATGGTTTAGTGTAGGTTTTAGTGAAATGTATGTGTGTGGATTATTTATTTTGGTGTGCTTGTGTTGGGGAGTATTTTTCAGAACAGCAAATTTTTTCCTTGGGAAAAAAATTTGCTATTCTGACTGTTCGGTTTTCTGGTGTTTTGCTCTAATGGGTTTGATATTATATTGTAAGACTTTGATGTTATAATATAGAGCCGAGTTTTGCATCCCCCATCCCTGTGTGATATCCTCCTTCATAAGACTGGACCATTAATCAGTCTCATTGGATGTAATTATAAGACCAGATACCCCATCAAGCTCAAAAAATTCTTAAGAATTTTTCAAAGACAAACTACCTCCTAGTTAGTGAAAGTGTAAGAAGTTTCAAAGCCCTATTGAATGCAGATAACATGGATGCCTATGCAGAGGTGTACACCAATGCAATTTGTAACCATTTACCAGTTGTATAGAATCAGCTGTATCTTACCTGATTAAAACCAGAGTCTGTCAAAAAAAAAAAGCCACCCTGGTGGACCCTTAATATAAACAGACGATACAACAAAAGAAAGAAACTAATGTTGAAGAACACGGGGGAACTGGCACAGCAGAGGAAGAAATCCCTCTCTAGCTTAACAAACAAATTAGAGATCTTGTCAATTCTTCCAAAGCTAATTATGAAGCAAAAATAGCCTCCTTTGTTAATGATAATCATAAGGCATTCTTTAACTACATCTGAAATCTAAAAGGTAACACCCAGTTATGAGCTGAACTGACTGGGGATGTCACCAACAATATTCAACCAGAGGTAATAGCCAGCCCACACAGATTTGGAGCAAATTTCACCCCCTGTCCTCTGCATTCATTCCCCAAAGTATACCAGCCACCATTCTTCAGCCTATTATCTCAAGAGAACACGTCATTTCAGTACTCTCCAAGCTCAAAAACATAGCATCAATGAGACCAGACAACATCCCAGGCTGCCTTTAAAACAACTTATATCATGACCTAGCAGATGCACTTAGATCCCTGTTTAACCACAGCTTGCAGACTGGCTATGTTCCACTGGAATGGAGGACTATAACAGCTATTGTTTTGCACAAAAGGCGACCATCAATCAACCCTGGGAATTTTAGGTCCATAAGCTTGACTAGCCTCATCTGCAAGTCCACAGAAAGAATCATTATGAGTCTTATTAACAAGGACATATGTAATCTCCAAACTCTATACCCAACTCAGTTTGGAAAGTAACCAAGGCTCTGGATGAAGGAAAGATAGTGAATACTTTCTATCTTCACCTAGCCAAGGGATTTGACACAATCCATCATTCAGATAGAGAAACTGTCCCATTTGGGAATTATCCCCTACAGTACCAGATGGGAAGCCAACTGGCTCACTACAAAGGCACGTACTATTAAAGTGGGTGACTTCAGCTCTAGCAAAACACCAGTCACCAGTGGTGTACCACAGATTGTGTGCTAAGCCCCTTACAGTTTAGAATTTATTTGTCAGAAGTTCAGGCAAACTTGGATAGCCAGTGGCTGACCAAGTTCACTAATGATTGAAACTATAAACATTCATTGAGTCACCCAATGATGTTAATATTCTGCAGACAGGGTTAACACAGAAAAATGATTGATGCCAATGCCGTGGATTAAAGCTAAGTGCACAAAAAATGCACTATTATTCTCTTTGGGAAGCTGACATTACTGCTAATTACAATACAGACAACACCACCCTAAGTGTAAACCTGGTAAGTGATCTGGGTACTCAGGTTGATAGCAAGCTGAACTTTACCAATATGTATCCATAGTATCAAGGAAATCATTCTATGTGGTAGATATTATAAGTAAGGCATCACATCTATATCTTATAATATTATAATTCCATTATACTAGGTCCTCATCCAACTAATAATTGAGTACAGTGATCCTTTATGCAAATACTTTACCAGACACCTGCAACAATTGAGGAGACCACTGAAGTTTCACACCAAGAAATTACAGGGTACAGAAAACAAGTCTTATGCAGAAAGATTGAAAGCCCTGTCACTGTATTCTGTCTCCTAATGACTTCTGCTTAGCTTTCAGGTCAGTCTCTCTCTCAGCCCAGATGAAATGCTACACAGTCATAAATCAAACTACATGAGGGTAACTTGCTCCAGAGATCTTAACCTAGCCTCTAGCATTAACAGGTCATGCTGGAGAGATAGCTGTCTCCCAGAGACAGCTACTTCTCTGGAACAAGCTTCCAATTAATGTAAAACAGAGCTCCTCCCTGACCGTCTTAAAATGCAACCTAGATCAATGAATGGGTGACAAATTCAATCCTGGTGTGGCACCCATGTCCCTCTAGACAGAGGAAGTTATTATTAACTACCATCAACCCTTACTTATGCAAACTTCACTCAACTAACCGCCGACAACTGGGGCAACTCAGGCTAAATATGGCTAGGCTTGTAAGAGCTCTATGGCCATTAGCCTAGTAACCTTCTATGAACCTTTGAACCTACTGCCATTTTTACAGCATTTGTGGCATTAATCCTTGTCAGACTGCCAGCTGTCATATCTTCAGTATTGGTGGTAAACCAGAAACAGAATCTACATTCATGACAACACGGGACTCTCAGTGCATCTATGATATACAACTGGTGTTTACTGAAACTGAAATATAATACCTTAAGGGGGTATAGAGGAGCATCCCCCCACATAAAGAGGATCCAGTGTTCAACAAATCCTTTTCATGTTGGGTCACACCCCCGCTACTTTTATATACATATATATATCTATATATATATATATATATATATATATATATATATATATATATATATATATATAACATGTATATATATATATATATATATAACATATTATATATATATATATATATATATATATATATACATATATGTGTGTGTGTATGTAAATACCAAGTCAGAGATAACACCACAGTAGGGAAAGTGCAGATTTCCTTATTCCTAGCATACTGGTAAGTGCATACTACCTCCCATTCTGTCTGTATTGGCCAACTATGCATATACTTTGATTTTGTTTACGATAATGTGACTGTTCGATAAAATGGAGTTTCGATAGTTAGTGTTCTATGACTAGCCATTTGATGGAAATTGTATTCAATGGGTGAACACAGACCTGATCTCTGCAGTGAATGGCATTTGCACAATGTAAAATGTGTAAAATGTGGAATAAGTCATTCTGTACTGTATTGCTGCATGTGTTTCCTTTAGGGACTGCATGGAAAGGTGCAGGTAACGCTTCCGCTTGAATGCTCATTTCTTGGTAATTCCTTTTGAACGACTTCACTTCATAAGTGTGTGTATTTCACTGCATATTATTGCTGTTTTATATCTTTCAGTTTACATAAGGTACTTCCCATCAGATTAACTGATTCTGTAATGGACACCAAGATTTGTGTCATCAGAAGTAACAGCAATCATCATTTATGCACTGCTGAGGGTGAACTGGCAACAGTGTCAGTGTTGATGGCTGGATGTGAGATACTCCTGTAACCAATTATCAGCCCTATGTGTTAGGCCCTTAGCACTGTTCAACATCACATTCTGTGCCCAACATGTATACCTATGCTGGTGAAGAGGCCCTTAATACTGTTCTACATTGTAGTCTGCAGATTCCCTCGTTTTTCCTTTTTTTTTTTTAACTTTCATGCTGTTTTACGCAGTAACATTACTCAGGTCAAACACAGGCTGCCGAATTTTCCCTTTTTGCAATACACATTGTGACTTACAGTAGATCAAATATACCATGTACAATATCCTTTAAGGACAGTACAGGTAATGTATGTTGCCTGTGATTTTGAGGGTTATTTTTTCCACACCTGTACATTTGTTTTATAACTTTACTAGGAATCATATGAAGTGTGACCCTATCTTCGACTACTGAGTGCATGGAGGCAGGGATGGCAAAGATGTAACCTATGCCCCCACATTAGCTGTGGAGGACACTTGTCATTTTCCTTTTATTTATTTATTTATTTATTTATTTATTTATTTATTTATTTAATGAATTAATGATTTAGTTATTTATCTTTGTTTACCAGAACAATCTGACTGGGACTGGACCCTTTTAAAGCAGAGGCCTGGTGAGAAAAGCTCCACATAAATGTAATGATTTTACAGAAATTAAAACAATATTTTACAAGTTAGAAACAACTATGATTTTAGTTGTAATGATTATATAGAATGGTGATAAAAGTGTCCAATGTATAAGTAGGTGGCAGATTTACAACAGAAGATGTGAAACACTAGATAAAGAGCAAAAAAACAAACAAGTAGATTAAGTTGATGAGTTGATTGTATATATTATTATGTAGAATAGCAGGGTTATGGCAAGTGCTTATAGTGATGTTAAGAGTAGAGAGAGAACATTGTGACATAGAGTTGGTTTAGTAGATAGGAGACAGACACGTGAAATGGAGGTGTAGGTCAGAGAAGGGGGTGTGGGAGAAGTAGTAGACACAGGAAGTGCATGGATAGTGTGTGAGATTATTTAGATGTAAAGGGAACGAGTGTAGGGGAAGAGGGTGTGGAAAAGAGGTATGGGATGTGTGCCATCTGTAGTGGTGTGGACTGTAGAATCAATTAAGAGAACTATATTTCTGTAGAGAGTTGGGAAGGTGGTGGGGGTAGAAACCTAGTAGAAGTACATGATCAAGGCTGGTGTACATCAGCCAGGAGAGGAGCAAGATCATTCCCAGATGTTAGTAAGATGTTGTTCTAGTTGTGTTTTGAAGGGCTTGTTGTTCTTATTTTGTTTTAGGGGTTAAGGATGGAATCACACAGTTTACTAACATGAGACCAACACATCAAGTCACCAGCAGTTTTATTGAATTTACTAAGGATTAGAAGAAGTTCATATCTGGAATGAAGGGAGCATTGTGGTAGGTAGGATTGTACTGGATTTGCTAAGGGGGGCATTTGCTAATATGGTAACTGAGGGTTTGTGTGGTGATTAGCAGTAAGGGAGTTAGGTAATGGTTATGTTCTGTCCAATATAGTTATTTTACTGCACTGTAGTGAAGAGAATGGTATCATATATTTGCAGAAAAGTATGCTACTTTGGTGTAACATTTTCAGGCAATTTAAATTGAGTGGATTGTATGTTGAGTAACACAGATGCTGCATAAAGTAGTGTGAATATCAGAAGTGCTGTAGCAGTACTTATTTAAGCATGGTCAGTTAGGACAGGCTTGATAGAGTATAATGTACATATTGTGGTGGGTGAATTTCAAAGCATTATCTATGGTGATGCCAAGTAGTTTTTGTTATATGTTTAGTTGTTTGCACTGTGTCAATGTGCGGTTCCTTCCCTCAACCATATTTATATACAAAGCCATTTGGTTCCACATCTTAACTTTCTTTGTTTATTTTGTCAAATTGGGAGTTGTCATGTGCCCTGGGAGACCCCAGTGGGGATGTATTTCTCTTCAGGACTGAATTTGTATTTCCTCTGTATGGATTCCTGTTGTGGCACCATGCACTCCTCTGAAACAATATATATGAGTGCCTGTAATGAAATGATATTTACAGAAATGAAATCCACTCATGACCCTTGCAACATAGCACTTACAACATCAGCTAAAGTAACTATAGTACTACACATTTGCTGTCTTGACATCTAGGTCTCTTATCAAAGCATGCTTGCGGAAACATAAAGAAAGAAAGAAACATGAGTGACAACTAAGTTTAAAGCAAAAGCATGGCAACAGGAGTGACCAGCTGGCACAGTGTGTATTTCAGGTTCAAGAAAAAAGGACCGACTTCAACAGTGAGTATTTCAATGTTCTCATTTTTCCTGTTTATTTTCATAGGGATCTAAATCATGTTAGTATAATATGCTGGAAGTATTTGAACTAAATACAGGTATGTGCACTTAGAAATGTATATATACACTTGCATTGCACTAATTTCATTGCCGTATCCTTACAGCAGGTGACATTCCTAATTAATAAATTAAATAAGACTTTTGCACTTATTTCTATATACTGTAGTATAAACTTTTTTTTTACCATAATGAATGATTGTACAGATAATCTGCAGCAACAGAAATCTGTAATTCCTAGGCTTGCAGTCAAGGTAACCATTAAGGAGCCTAGCACAAATTCTAAGTTGTCCCCTAGCACTGTCTGATTAAGTGACGTGAAAAAGGTCACACAGTAGGCAAACAAGAACTGAGTGAATCAAACTATATACAACAAGAGCTACAGCTCACATCCTTAACCCTCTGCTTCAACTGCCAGACTAAATGAAAACACCTGATCAGCACAAAATAAAAATGTTACGTGTTCTCTCCCCTTAAGTGTCCTGTTCACATTAAATAGCCATGTGTGCACAATTAATAAATGGCACTTCACATTTTACTGGTCACCTGACTGGTATCAACATTCAACAATTGAATATGAACCTCCACTTATCATAACAACAAAGAGTTTCTGCATAGTGGCATTGTTCATTGAACTGAATTTCCATAGTTTTCTATTACTTTTCAAGTTTAACTATATTTTACCTTACTTGAAATTTTTCATGCTTTCCAAACTCATTGCAGAGCTGGCTAAGCACAGGTAAAATGGTGGCTGTATGATCACTGATGAGAACTGAGACCTATCTATGCACTATTTATGCAATGAAGTTCATCCAAGCTGAACCACAGTGTTGGGCATTGGTGTATGTGGTCTCATAGGCAGTAAAAGACTTTACTTGGTCCTAGATGAACTATGCAGGGCTGTGCTGACCATGGAAAAGAGCAGCAGTGCACAGCATACTGCCATCACATATACACATGCCACAGCATTTGAAGTGTATCCACAGTGAGTCAAAGTTTGGGCTGGAGTGTACAGAACCCTAATCAAGCAGCACTGCTGGAGCTACCTGGGAATAGGGGGTTATATGTGGACTGAAGGGAGCCCTGTGATAGGTAGGATTGGATTAGATTTTTATCCATAAAAGTATGTCACACCTTATCACTTAATACCACTTACTTACATTTTAATGAAGTTAAAAATAAAATATAGACAGTTTATTAATGTAAAGCATTTACAAAATAGCAATAAGGAAAACAATACCCCGAGTAATATGCTTAAGGTCATGCTGTCATAAACTATTGCAGAACCATAATGACACCATGACAACAATTTGGTATCATATACAGAATATCCCTCTGCATAAATGAATAAAGACACATTCACTTGATGGACAGCTCATTGTTTTCCCTTCCCATAGCAAAATTAGGTATAGTTATAAAAAAACTAAATTGCATGCCCATGTGACTGCATCAGTGTTATTAGTAAACAAAACCTGACCTGCTATCACTTCCATGGGTAATACCAATGCATGGTTACATGGGTTTGGTATGCTAATACCACGTCTCATACAGCTTGGTTCACACCCTCTGATCCTTTATCCTGCACTTACATTCTTTACTTTTATACTGGCAGTTTGTAGGATGACAGGAGCTGTACAGGCCTGTGGTTGTCCTCCAAGCTTGTCTGATATGGAGACCAAAATCATTGTCTTCCTCTTGTTGGAATCATACTCGTGGCAGCTGAAGCACCAGTGCCTGGCCCTAACAGTGATTCCTCACTTCAGACAACAGTGTTGGCACAGTTATGGTGACCTGTAATGCAAAGGAGTAATCATATGGCCCAGTGGGTATTGTGAGTTCAGAAAAGAAGACCAGAGTTCTACAGTAAGTATTCCTACTGTCTCCTTTTTCCTATTTATTTTCTTAGGGTTCTTTATAATGTTATTATAATATTGCACAATATGTTAAATAAATGCAGACATGTGCACATAGAAATGTATATATGTATCTAAACACCACAAGCAGATGAATACATTTACCTATGTGTGTGTGTGTGTGTGTGTGTGTGTGTGTGTGTGTGTGTGTGTGTGTGTGTGTGTGTGTGTAAGTGTATATATACACATACACATTATATGTAATAAATATTACTGAAATGTGTATATGTAGGTATGTATGTATGTATACATACATATACAGAAGTAATCACAGAAGAGATATGAGTATACTTGCACGGTCTGAAACAAATAGAGTTTTTTAAGTAATGCAATGTTCACTGTTGGTGAGAAATCATTAACTACTGTGCTAACTTTCCAAGACAGGTATGCATTTGAAAATGATGCTACTTATTGGCAGAACAGCTGATGCACATACAAGATGGCTGACCAGAGTTAGCCACCACACCCGAGACAAAATAGGGGTGGGGACAAACCAGCAACCAAGTGACCTGCATACAACTTTTTGCAATCTAAACTGTTCAGATAATTTTAATGCAATGTAGGAACACTGACTTCTAGCTATTACTTTTGCTATTAAGTCAGGAAACCACAGGTAATGTCTGCAAGGTATATTGCAGATTATACAGTTGAAATAAATAGCTTTTTGTTAAATGCTGACACATCTAGTAAAATATATTAAAGCAGCACTTGGTAAGCATTATCTCACCTTACCAGCAGACAATCTGGATCCAATAAAAGGTATCAAACCAGAGGAAGCAACTATATCCTGCAGCATTTTTGTTGTTGGAAAACAAACTTTAGTTGCTGTTGTTTGTCTTTCAGCTTTTCCCGGTTAGGGGTCGCCTCAGCAGAACTCTGGTCTGCTAATGATTGCCAGTAGATTTTTATGGTGCTGAGTTGCCAGCTCGACACCCAACCTTCAGCGAAGGCATGTGCATTCACGCATGTCTTTTGGAGGCCACTTGATCACAGGGAGGACATGCAGACTCCACACAGAAGGCACTCCCCACACTCCAGCCGAGAATCGAACGGAAGAACCTCTTGCTGTGAGGCAACAATGCTACCGCTGCATATGAAATCAAAAAAATATTCATGAGTACTCAGAGACCACTTTTCACTGGTAGCAGTTCTTTTTTTACTGTATCATGGTCTGCTGCACTGTTTATTTAATGATTCAGTCCAACGGATCATATCATATAAATGGTTAGGTAACTGAGAGGCTTTCCGTGGATGCATGCTGAACAGTTGTTCTCCACCTAAGGTCAAAGATATCTATGATATGGGTAATAGATGTCTTTTAATTCATACATTCAGGGTCTGCCAACCTGTGAATGAACTCTGGAACAATTTAATTAACCTGATTACTTAGGTATTTTGAATCTGTTATAAATGTCATTTCCTAGTAATTGTGGGCACTTACTATTTGTACAGCTCTGGAACAGCAGTAAAAATAAATGAAGACATTTGTGTAAGTATTGTTTAATGAAAACATTGTTTATTTACTTGTGATTGTAGTTCTTTCTGTGGTTGTCATTGTTCTTGCCATTGTTGTTGTTGTAAAAGGCTCTGTAGGACATAAGAACAGTAATTTTACTGAGAGGAGAATAAGATGAATTAAAAAATAGCGGCTAAACTACGTGCTCTTTAAAATAAGTATATCTAGTTTGCCTTTACAACAAGATTATCATGTGTGTTCATGGACATAAATGCATACATTCCTCTTACAACTCTATCAGGTAAACATATACTGTAAAAAGTCAAACTACAAGCACTGTTAAGTTGCTGATTTCCTGAAGTACAGTGTAACAGCTTATATGGACTTTTGGTAAGGAGAGACAGTAATCCGTTACTTTTATTTATAATGGTAGTATGGCATTCACTCTCAATAACACTTGGGGATATGTACTGTTATTTTTTTACAGCATTTGTGGCATTACACCTTGTAAAACTGTCAGTTGTCATATCTTCAGTATTGCTGGTAAACCTTAAACAGAATCTACATTCATGAGAGGCAATGTAGGACTCTCAGTGCATCTTTGAATTGCAATTGCTGTTTATTCAAGTTTAAATATACTATCTTAGGACCAAGTCCATAAACAGTAAATTGTTATATTACTAATCAAAGCAGATATACATTGCACACTTTCTGGATGTGCTATTTAAGACAAATAAAACCCAAATAGGAGACAGAATTAAGTAAAAGCAGCATATTAACATGAAAAAATGGTTTCAACTAAAATCATTTCCAGTTGTCACAATTTTCAATTTTTTTAAGAAACAAAGATACTTTATGGAAAATTATGTCTCATGTTTATTCTTCACTATATCCATATTAACTTGTGGTTTCCTAAAAATGAGTTAAATAAAATGTTCATAATATGTTCATAATATGTTTATGTCAAAATCTAAAAAACAGATGCATGACTATGCAACATATATTTCCATATAAGTAGTTGCTTTATATTTCAAGTGCCTTACAACTGCATTCTCTATATTAGCAAATTATAGTGTACTAACAGAAAAGTGAATTCCAAGTAAGTGCTGAAGGAGTTAAGGGATGTTATACCAAAAAGTGAAGTTTCAGAAAGTTAATGAATTGTGTCAGGTATCATTGGAAACCAAATTAATTAACAGTACATTCTGGCCTTCTCAGGCTAGGGGACGAATCTTTGCAAGGATGTCTGAGAGATAGTGTGTACTGGTACTGAACATTATAAGGCTGAAAAATAAATTCTTAATCAAGGTACTCTTTGTTTTAAAATGCATTTTTGTAACGTGTTCATGTGAAGCTCTAAGTGAGGATCACAAGAAGGGGTGGACTGGGCATCTGGTAGTTTTGGCAAATGCCAAAATAGGCTGTTGGGCTGGTAAAAAAAAAGAAAAAAGAAACTGCAAGCTGGTGTGTAAAGTTGAATGTGATGCTACGCGGAACGCAGAGCAGCTTACATGCATGCTTGAGTTCCGTTTTTAAAAAAAAGAAAAAAAAAGTCCTGATTGGGATAAGAAGACTGCAGGCATCAATGAAGATGCCCAGAAGTCATTGTGGTTTTAACCACAAGAAACAGGAAGCTGACAGTCAGGACTGTGAAGTCAGCAGCCAGTCATGCATGTGATGTGGCTGCTGATTAATCCTGTTATGCTTGCATTCTCTCTTGCGCTTCAGTTGCAAGAGAGAGAGACAGGAGAGACAGTGATCAGATTTCCTGGCAGGGCCAACCAGATACTTTCTGCATTTTTCTTTCTTGGTAGTGACAGCCAGATACTAGTGATCTGTTTGTTTTAGGGGCTGTTGATGACTTTCTTTTTTTAATATTTATATTATATCCTGGCAGGGTTAACCAGATACTAGCAAAGCAATTTTTTTGGGGGGCTGTTGATGATTTTCTTTTTTTAACATAACATACTGGCAAGGTCAATCAAATTCTAGTCGTCTGTGTGTTTTGGGGCTGTTGATGACTTTCTTTTATTAATATAATATCCTGGAAGGGTAAACCAGATATAGGGAGGCAATGTGTTTTGGGTACTGTTGATGCTGAGTTTCTGTTTCTAATATAATACAATGGCAGGGTCAACCAGATACTAGTGGTCTGTGTGTTTGGAGGGTTGTATATGACTTTCTGTTTCTTAAAATAATATCCTGGAAGGGTTAACTAGATACTAGGGATTAGGAGGCAATGCGTTTAGGGGCTGATGATGATTTTTTTTAAATATAATATCCTGGCAAGGTTGATCAAATACTAAGGAGTCAGTGTGGTTTGGAGGCTGCATCCCTGTGGATGTCCCTTTTCTAATAAAATGTGCTGGAAGGGGTCAGTCATATACTAGGTACGCAGTGTGCTTTGGAAACTTTTTGTGGATGAATGTCTTTAACACATTCTTTTTGGAGTATCAGTCAAGCTAGATTAGGCAGGTGTGTGAATCCTTTGTTGTTGAAACTCTAGCCTTGCATGACAAAAGTGTGTATGAGTGAAGTGAAGTAAGATCACCTACCTACAAGCTCTTGTCTATGTGATACGAAAGAAATACCATAATGTGCTCACTGTCTTCTCTTTCCATTATTTAAACTTGTAGGCTCAAAGCAGATATTGTGGGCAGGCATTAGGACTGGGGGCTGCACCTGGTATGTGTGAATGAAATGCCTAGCCTTACTGTTAGACTTCTGACTTGCTTTTCAAGAGTAATGTGCATATTAATACAAATCCTGTTATTCTAGCAACTTTCTAAGTTTATAATAGCTATTTTTAAAACTTGTACCTATTTTGAGGCTTTTTCCCTCATTATTTTAAGTGTTGTCCAGATTTTTAGTGCTAAGAGGTTGAAAGGTATGCCACTGGCACATTAGGCATAGGAGTGACATTGAATTGTGAATAATAAACTAAGATCCTACAGTGGGATTTCCAAATTTCCTTACTTTTCCCTTGACTGTATAAAATGCAGATTATCTGGTATAGTACAATGTATGTTTTCTACAGCATGTGTACTCATAATAGTTTCATGCAGTAAAGACCAACTACTTTGTTACTGTTTAGAGATGTTTAAGTTTTGTGCTGTTATAACATAACCTAAACATCTCATTAGCTCTGAAATGCAATTTAGTCTAGTATTTGGTAGACTATTCAGCATATGCCAGTGGTGGCTGGTGACCTCAAATCAAAGAGGGACTACAGGAGACAGTTAAATGGATGTGGCCAACTGGTAGGGGTGTGACCAACTAGAAATGGGTGGGGTTATGATAAAAATCACAAAAACTGGGACGTTGATTAAATACGCTGCCCTGGGTGCCAAACTGTCATTATGAGAGTCCAATCAAGATAAAAATGAATTGTGGAAAAAATATTTCACTGCATTGACTATATGACAGCTTACTTAATATCTAGATGGAAACAAAACGGTTTTGTGGCATGAAAAAATAATTTTTTAAATGCATGTCAAAATCGCGTTTATAAAAAAAAAATAAGCAGCACTCAACTCAAACCACTTCTCCTTGCACTGCATAGCGGAACTCCAGTCTGCTAATGATTGGCAGTCAATTTTTATGGTGCCGAGTTTCCAGCCTGATGCCCAACCTTCAGCGAAGGCACACCCATTCACGCATGTCTTTCGGAGGTGACTCGACCCTGGGGAGGACATGCAGACTCCACACAGAAGGCACTCCAGCTGAGAATCGAACAGGAGAACCTCTTGCTGGAGGCAACAATGCCACCATTGTACCACCACGGCTTCTTGGTAATTCTTCACCAGTATGCTCATTAAAGCTTACTTGCATCTTACAGTCTCAGACAAGTTTACCTGATGGTCATTAAAGCAACAGGCACTGCAACAACATGCATTTTCTGAATAAGAAGAAGCATAACAGTATAAAAATATGACAGAAAACCAGAACATTCTGTAAAATCAAGGACAGATAAAAAGCATCTGTAGTACTTGTGTGTACCTTGGATGGGGGGGATACTCTGCACACTTACACTGCGTAACTGCTCGTTGCCTTGCTTGGACACATCCAGAGTCACCACGTGGGGAGTGGGGTGCAACAAGTATATCGCATTTTGAAATGTCTCTGGTTGATGGTAATGGTCCTGACACATTTGTCATACCTCTCAGCCTCAGAGCAAGAAATATGGACAAAAACAAACAGAAGTGGCGCAAAGGCCCAAAAATAAGGACAATTTTTAAATATTGCTCTTAAGTAGGTCTTGCATCAGTATGAATTTTCTGATGGGTATGAAATCTGAATCTCAAATGTCTGTCATTATTTTCAAACTTCAGTCTTTAATGATTTCCACTAATTTGCCAGAAAACCACAATTTTATGAAAAACAGACCAAAATGTGATGCAAAAACATAAAATAGCCACACAATACAGCTGGGAACCTGTCAAGGAAGAGACACTGTTTTAAATATTAGTACTGTTAACTTGAGCAGCTGACAAATAAGAGAATCTATCTACATGCATTTCTGAAATTAAAAGTAATCTATAACTCTGATCATTACAGTTATTTATTAGTTGTAAACTCTGCACATTTTCTTTCAAATTTGCCATTTTGCGGAGGGTTTATTAGGGGAGAGCAACATTTTGAGCAAAATCAGGGACAGTTGAAAGGTTTGGATATACCTAATTCTATAAATTGATTTATTTGCATGTACTTCTCAACCTCTTAACACAGGAAATCTGGACAAAGCCAAATATATTGGGGGAACATACAAACAGTACTAAAATTGCTATTGTATAAACTTAGACAGTTGACAGAATAACAGGTCTTGCTTTAGCATGTATTTTTAAGAAGGGTATGAAGTCTGAAACAATGCCTGCCATTATTTAGTGACTTCATTCCTAAATGATTTGTCAGAAAACCACAAATTTTATGAAGAATAAACCAAAAATAAGAAGGAAAATCTGTTCATTCTGCAAAAATCTGGACAATTGAGAGGTATAGTTCAGCTGGAGCTGTCTGAGTTTGCCGCCCTTTACCTCTCACAAAATCATGGTCGAATGGGGCCACCTTGCAACAATTCCAATGTCCCATTACTTGGCTATTTCACCCCATTTACCATACACACTGTAATGCGCATACTGCTTTACTTCTACGATGATTTGGATTTCAAGTTTTATTTTACATTTTACAGCACAAACACTAACACTAATAGACATCTACTAAACAAAGCAATGCAGTCTCACAATGAAAATAGACTTAACATTAAAACGTCTCTGCCTTTGAAACTCACATTCATTGAAACACAGTTGAAACTCACATTCATAGAAAATACATCTGGCCAATGACAGATAAAGATGAACTCTGGGCTGTTTTCAAATCATAGGCTCCTTGCACAGGAAACATACATGTGTTTTCTGATACACCTTCCTGATTGCATTAAATTATATTCCTTGTATAATACAGTGCAGTTGTTAGAGGACATTTTAAATTTATTTTGAACATTTTTCCAGTAAACAGTGAAACAAAATACATGCACTAATAATGACAAAACTGCCCAATTCAGAACATTTCCATCATAAAAGTCTACTCAAACCTCTACAATCCACCAGTATCTGTAAATATGCACAATCTCTGCATAAGTAAAAGTAATATAAATAATTCCCCAATAAAAAGATCTGTAACTAAATGAAGAGGTTTCTGCTAGCAAACAACTTTGTATTTCATTGTTTCATCTACAAATAAAATGCCTGTTGCTCTTGAGGAATACATTGCCTATGTTACAATAGAAAAGATGATAAGCTACTAATATTGCAATAGGGAATTGATGGCAAACTGATAACAGGTTTATCGTTACTCGGTATCTCCGCTAAAGAGGACATTCTCAGGACCACAGCATTTACCCACTTTAAAAGTACAACACAATACAGTATCAGCAATGCATCTATATACTGTGGAAGTAGAACCCACAGCCATCTGCATCAAACGCAAGTACACTACCTGTTGTGCTATTAAGGCAAGCATATTCAGCATAAGCAGCACTAAACTTCTCTTCAAGCTCTCAGTTCCCTGTAAAATCCACTCAACACAATAGTATCTGTCAACTTTGAGACACAAGAAATCTGGAAAAAGCCAAAATTTATTGGGGGGGGGGCAAACGCCCAAAAACTAGGGACACATTTTAAACATTGCTTGTATAATCTTGGAAAGTTGCTAGAATAAAATGCTGCATTACCACTATGCATTACCCTGCCAGGTCTTGAACCCAGGACCCTGGGCACTACAATCAGAGACATATACCACTATACCAAATTAGCTGCTTCTTAAAAGACATACTGAAACTTAAATAGCTATCATTTAGTGAATTCAGTTCTCACCACAGCTCTCAACCTCTTAGCACAAAACAGCTAGACAAAGACAACAACAGGAGAATAGAGCCCCCAAACATATTAGGTGATTCAGTTCTCACCATAGCTGTCAACCTCTTAGCACAAAAAAAAACTGGACAAAGCCACTATACAACCCCCAAAATGGGGACAATGTTCAAATATTGACCATATAAATAACCAAAAAATAAGGCACTGGAGGGTTCACCAGGTAGCAAACCAACTTTAATGAACACACAAAAAACAACAAAACGCCTTAAAGTGGACCACAGTGTTTTCGTCAGCAACTTCATCAGATGAGCATACCAACAAAAATGAGTCCTTTATATATAGTCCTTAATAAGTCCATTAAGTAACCAATCCACAATTAAAGACATATTAACAAACTAAAATGTTTATAATGTGCCATAGGAAACAATGCATGCAAATCCTGTCTGAATAGAACTACCATTCAGTACAAGTGTAAAAATAATAAATAATACTTTAGCTAGATATGGGATGTAAATTCACTTTAAATACATTTAAAACATACTGATAAAAGCAAACAATAGTAAATCTGTAAAAGCCTGCTGTGTAGAGATCTTAATGAAACAGTGACATCTACTGGCCAAAAGTTTTAGAGCAATAATAAAAATCAAAGTTTAGCAGCTCTTAATTTTAAGACAGGTTTCAAAGAAACCATGTAATTTAAATGAGGGTGTTTGTTTGCTTCTAACACCAACTGCCAGTACAACTCTCTGTACTCCAAGTGTGTCTCCCAGGGACCACCCCTGGGAGCAATTGGTAGTACCTCAATCACAAAAAAATAAAAATCTCTTCCTGAACAGTCTAAGGTGTGTTTATGTAAAGTATTGTTTAAGTTCATCTGTTTTATATCATACCTGTGCTCATACATTCTGGATTTTGATTTTCTTTCAGTTTTGCCAATGCAAAATGCCTCACAGTTCCCACATAAGGCTAAATAAATCAAACCATTTGTATTACAGTTGGCAAAACTTAAGATTTTAAAAGATCTATTTCTGGCTTTCAAAAAGCAGGTATCACCTGTTTTGACATAGAGGCATTGGGTACAGCTGCCACACTTATGTGTACCACTTCTACTGGGATTATAATCACCAGCCTTGCTAGGCCCATTCTCCAGAATGTTTTTAATAGTGCACCCCTTTTCTATATACACATTTAAGTGGTCTATTAAAAATATATTGCAAGTCATAAGTACTAGCATATATACTCCATTCATCCTCTGTAATACTTCAGACCATTCTAGCTTCTCCATCAAAGGTTAGTACCAAGGCACTGTTGTACGCATTCTCTACATTAGCCTTTGTTGAGTGGGTACTGCTCAGATCCACAGAGTCATTACCAAAAATAGGGGCACACTTAGTTTTCCTAGCTCCAGACACTTCTTCAAGCACCTTTCAAGCACCTCCATAAGTAATGATTGTGGGTAACCCCTAGCTTTGAACAACTCAAAAAGATATTTACTTTCATTTAAAAAATCATTATCATCAGATGTCATTCTACTGATGCGCACAAACTGGCCTTTTACCACCTCTTTCTTCTGGTGGTATGGGTGTGCACTAGTATAATACAGGTATGAATTTGAAAATGTCATTTTTCTATACACCCTGGTTTTAAAAACATCATTAATTTCATTAATGCAGACATCCAGGTATCTCATTTCATCTTGATCCATTACATATGTAAATCTTAAAAATTCAGTAGAATTTGATAAATTTCTAAAAAAGTCCAAGAACCTGTCCACTGTCTCTCTCCAAAACAAACAAATATCATCCAAAAACCAACCATAAAAGCTCCAACACTGATTAAAATCACTATTAAAAACATATTTCTTTAACCAATAAGATAATATAATGTTAGCATAAGTTGGGGCACAATGGGCCCCCATAGCTACACCTCTTAGCTGTTTAAAAAATTCACCCTAAAAAAAAAAAAAATTGTTTTTTAAAATCACATCCATCAATATTAGACACACTCGACAGTCATTATAAATAATGTCCTTACTGTCAAATAAAACTTCTTCCAACCATTCTAAACCCGTATCATGAGGGATAGAAGACAACAAATCAACAACATCCACAGAAATAAAAAGCAAACTATCTGACTAAAGGCCAGAATTTAGTTTCTTCAAGTCCCAAGAATGTTTTAATGCATTTTCACCTCCCCATAGCTATTTTTTTCAGTTTTGAATCCACATATTTTGCTAAAGGGGACGTTACTGAGCCTTCTGCCGAAACAATTGGCCTTAAAGGTGGGTTGTCTATATCCTTATGAACCTTGGAGATACCAAAATTAGATGGAACTCTGGGTTTATCTACATGCAAGAAGTTGTATGTATCACTATCAACAAGTCCTTCTAATAGTAAATCATTAAGGCATAATTGTATTTTTTTGTATGCAATGTTGTTGTTATGTCTTTCGGCTTATTGTTTATCATCCCCCAGGATATCCATCATTTTCCCCTCATATACTATTTTGTCCATCAACACAATACCCCCACCTTTATCTGGTTTCAATACCCTCAGGTTTTTATTGTTTCTACATTTTTCTAGAACATTCTTTTCTTCCTTACTTAAATTGGAAAACACCTTACTGTTAGCTACTGCTTGATGCAGTTTATTTTCTACCATGTTTTCAAAATTCCTAAGTTGCTGATGCAAGGGTTGGTTGAAGGTACTTTTTCTGCTTAACTTATTGTCTGTGTCGGGCTTGAATTGGTCATTAAAAAAACATTTCCAAGTTTTTCTTACATAGAAACAACTTAAAATCAACTACTAGCTTGAAAATATCAGTCTTAGTTCTTGGAATAAAAGTAAAACCTTTTAAAAAAAGTTAAAATTACTTTTTTCAATATTAGTATCACTATAGTTAAAATATTAAAACCATTAAAACTGCATCTTGGACCATTTTTAATTATTATAAATTTGCTATCTATCTTTGGTGTGTCTCCCTCGGTACTGTGCACGCATTGTATCTGTAATTCCCTGGGCCTTTCTTCCTCAACCTCTCGGACCTCCTGGGGGAAGGGTATTCTAAAGGGGTTGTGTAAGTTTAAATTCTCATCCACTTGTTGCCCATTATACCCCTCAATATGTATCAAACTTCCATTGTGAATGCCGTACCTCCTAAACTGCTTTGGTTTGGGGTACTGTACATCATCTTTATACTCATTAACATCCCTTTCTATTTTTTTCATTTTTCTAACATGGGCATCCTTGCATTTCAAATCTATATCCTTCAGTAATTCATGGTATTTGTTTTTTTCACTTTCAACAATAAACAACAAATCACCCACAGTTTTATTGTTGGTATGCTCTAAACGTTCATAGATTGTTAGCATCTTATTCTCATTGTTTCTAATAACGGCTTTCATAATATCAAATCCACATCTATCAAAAGCTGCTGTTAAATCTTTGTGAAAAGCAGTACCATTATAAACATTGTTAGGATATTTACATACACTGAGTCCCTTAGGGACTATATTTAAATGCAAACACTGTTTTAAATAATCATTGTCCATCTCATACATTTTGAATTTAGTAAACCACATGTCCAGTTTTTCAAGACTTTTTATAAAAAAGATGAACTTAAACAATACTTTATATAAACACACCTTAGACTGTTCAGGAAGAGATTTTTATTTTTTTGTGATTGCGGTACTACAAATTGATCCCAGGGGTGGTCCCTGGGAGACACGCTTGGAGTACAGAGAGTTGTACTGGCAGTTGGTGTTAGAAGCAAACAAAACCCTTGTTTAAATTACATGGTTTCTTTGAAACCTGTCTTAAAATTAAGAGCTGCTAAACTTTGATTTTTATTATTGCTCTAAAACTTTTGGCCAGTAGATGTCACTGTTTTGTTAAGATCTCTACACAGCAGGCAATTACAGATTTACTATTGTTTGCTTTTATCAGTATTTTATGTGAAAGTTTTAAATGTTTTTTTAATGCTTTTAATGTTTTTAATGTTTTAAATGTATTTAAAGTGAATTTACATCCCATATCTAACTAAAGTATTATTTATTATTGTTACACTTGTACTGAATGGTAGTTCTATTCAGACAGGATTTGCATGCATTGTTTCCTATGGCGACTTATAAACATTTTAGTTTGTTAATATGTCTTTAATTGTGGATTGGTTACTTAATGGACTTATTAAGGACTATATATAAAGGACTCATTTTTGTTGGTATGCTCATCTGATGAAGTTGCTGACGAAAACACTGTGGTCCAGTTTAAGGCGTTTTGTTGTTTTTTGTGTGTTCATTAGAGTTGGTTTGCTACCTGGTGAACCCTCCAGTGCCTTATTTTTTTGGTTATTTGTTTGTATTTGGGCACTTTTTTCCATTCTTTTTGTTTATTGATCATATAAACATAAAATTTCTAGAATAAAAGGTTTTGTGTTACCATGTACTTTCTGAAAAATATGAAGGTTGAAATTCAAATGCCTGTCATTATTTAGTGAATTCAAAGTCCTGAAAACCACTGACATTATGAGTAAAAGAACAAATATATGAAACAAACATTTCACAAGTCGCTGTGGGTAGGACAGCTAAGCTGTAGCTACCTGATTCCCAAAACACACAGACACACACACACACACACACTGACACACACACACACACACACACACACACACACACACACACACACACACAAGTGGCTGTGGGTAGGACGGCTGAGCTGTAGCTACCTGGTTACCAAAACACACACACACACACACACACACACACACACACACACACACACATACACACACACACACACACACACACACACCTACATTTCCACAGGCATCATCACTTTGTGGCAGTGCTGTTACAGCAGCATTTCTCTACACTTTAAGTACTAATTGAAATAATTAGAGATAATTAACAAACAAAAAACTTTTCACCAGAAATACATTCACCTGCTCTGTTTTAAAGGCTCACAACAGAAAAGCAGCTAATAATCTCTTTCTGAAGTTGCTATCCTACCTATGTTTATTAAGCTAAACAGCACTTAATCCGGCTTTATCCTGATAAGTAATCGTCATTTAATGTTACAAAAATATGGTAACGGGCAGTAATACATGTGATAATAGTGCTAATTGCTACCTGTTCATCCAATAAACAATGTCAGAGAATTCTTATTCATTAAGCACACTCATACCAGCAAGTTTGTTAAAAGTATGGTCATTCATTTTTGTCTTTAGTAAGGAAAACGTAAGCTTCACATGCTGGTTCTAGACTGTTTAAAATCAATCAAAATGAAATGTTTTCTGATTTGGTTGACTGTCTGCATTAGCAGGCAAGCTATACATTACATAAAAAAATAAATAAATAAAAATCCGGGTCTCAGTTTTGGGGTTGGGGTGGGAAGAGCTTCCCTCTCTGCCACTAGTATAGAAAAAAAATAATAGCAGAGGAGCATTTTCTTATATTGCAGAGTACCTAAACGAACATTTGTATACACACACACAGACACACACACACAGACACACACACACACACACACCTATGTTAAATTTCAACAGAAGAGCTGGCTATGTGCGCACACACACCGTTAAAGAACCTACATAGTTGCTGCTTGCCCCGAAGCTACTACACTCCGTAACAGAAGAACTGACTATGCACACATGACCCGAAGACTACACTCCATTTGTTAACTTCTGCTTTCAACTAAATTATAAATGTATACCTCAAATGTTCAGTTCTGCCATAATACTTGCTGTTTGCCCAGAAAACTTCTGTTCTGTCAGAAGTAGTGTTCTTCCAACTAAATCATAAATGTTCAGTTAAACCTACATGGTTCAGTTCTGCCATAAGGAAACCCAACTAAAAGTAAAAAATAAGAGCCTACATGCTTGATGCTTGTCCCATGAGAGCAAGCTAGCCAGCCAGGTGTTGCATTCTGTGAGAGCAAGCTAATAGGTCCCAGCCTGCAGACATTGCAGTCCGATCTCCTTCAAGTCTATGCAGTTGTAGCTGCATAGACTTCTGGGATCTCTGTTGTTTTGAATGGTGTTTCCTAATCCAGACTGGTTCACTAGCAGTCTGGATTGATTCCTATGTGATGGAAATAACATGTATGTGTGGGTGGAGTTTTGGAATGCATGGACTGGGTTGTACAGTTTCGGGATCATTTTCATTTTTATTTCTTTTTTAATGGATTAACTTGTGCAGAACACTTTTGTTTTAATTTCATTTTATTTTACAGCTGGGGGGAGTTACAGTCCTGCAGTCCAATAGCACGAGTCGCTCCTGGAGTGCATTAAATTCCACAAGGAGATTGAATCCCTATGAGATATTAATGGGGAAACTCATGGCCCCTCCAGCCACTTCCCCTGTGTCAAATGAAGAATTAACTGTAATGGATGATACTATATTGTCTTACTGAACAAAACTTATTAATTTCTTGCAGCAGTACCAAAGAACTGTACAAGAAGTTCTTCCTCAACCTCCTGACTAGCCCTGGCACAAACTGTGATCCAGTAAGTGGGTTTATGTTAAAACTTTGCAGAGAAAGAACTGTTTGAGTCTGAAATAGAAAGGTTGTTTTCAGGTCCTCCTACTGCCTTCATATCATTTTACTGTGCAAGACTATCAACTTGGGTTCATTCATCATATTGTAAAAAGACTTGTAGTGTGGAAGTCCCAGATGAATCATCTTTGCCAGTGAAGACAAAAAAACACAGGACAAAGCATCTGCCCCAGTGAAGTATTAAAACAGAAAATCAACTCAGATAGTAGACCTTGATGAATTGAGTAAGAGAAGGTACTTCTATTTTGTTTTTGTTGTTGTTTCTTCTTGCAAACTGGTAAAGAGAAAATAGATTCCTGTTGGTCCTTCTGTGGTTATGCTGTGGATTTCAGTGTGACAAACTGTTGGGTAAGTTCACATATAACTCATCATTCTAAGGCAGAGAGTCTGACAATTCTAATCACTGCATCACATGACATTTTTAAAGGAACTTAGTGACACTATTGTAATTTGGTATAATGTGACTGACATTTCAAAGGTTGTGTCTCTCCAGCTTGTAACAACAAATTATGGAGATGCATGTTATACCACAACTGGGGCTGTACCAGTAGGAATCAACAAATGCAATGACACTAGGCATGAGCATGTGTTGAACTTTTTACACCTAAAAATTTCTGACTGGGGGTGCGGCATGGGCATGATAGAGGATTATTACTACATTTGCAGTGATTATACCTACCTCTGGTTGCCTAAAAACTGGTCTGGATGTTGTTTTGTTGGGTATATCAACCCTGCTATTCAACATTTTGAGAACCATCAAGCCTGATAAATAAATGAGAAATTCACTGAGCATACCAAGTATTTTCAGTCTTTACCATGCATGCTCAAATTCTTCAGGAGGTAGCCAACCACATTTCACATCACATCAGGATGGCAAGTCAGGAAATGAATGAAATTGAACTGTGGTACTGCAAAATTGGCTGGTACTTGACACAATGCTAGTTGCCAAAGAGGGTGACATGTGCCCTCATAGAAAGTTGTTGTTGTTCCTATATTAGTGACTATCATGATGAACAAAAAAAGGCTGGCCAATTTCATAGAACAATGGGCCAAGGACCTGGACAGGATAGCTAAACAATGGACACTTTTTGGATGGTTGAACAATGTATTTGGTAACCTAAGAACTAGTATATTACAAGTATCATCAAATAATTGGCATTATTCTTTCTGTTCTAAAGGCTGTGATTATAAAATTCCTAATCTGTATGTGTAATGCCACTTATAAAAGTATCTAACGATGAACTTAAGGTAAATAAAATTAAGATAAATAAAAATCAAATCTGATCTGAAAATTTTGGCAGGCAGTCTCCCAGTGATGTTTATGGAATAAACCAGTACTTTGCACATCCTGAATCTTCATTCTAGACTGTAGCAAAAGGTAAAATTTCTTTATTTATATTGTACTTTAACAGACATCCAAGCCATGGTGGTACAGCGGTAGCATTGTTGCCTCACAGCAAGAGGATCTCCTGTTCGATTCACGGCTGGAGTGTCCTCTGTGTGGAGTCTGCATGTCCTCCCCGTGGTCGAGTGGCCTCCGAAAGACATGTGTGAATGGGCATGCCTTAACTGAAGGTTGGGCGTTGGGCTAGCAACTCGGCATCATAAAAAAAAATCTACTGCGAATCATTAGCGGACCGGAGTTCTGCTGTGGTGACCCCAAACTGGGAAAAGCCGAAAAGACAAGCAAAAAACAGACAGATCCACATATGACGATAACCTCTAAACATGGACTATTAAAGGCATATTGACAAGGCATTATTGTTGCCTTTTTAATCATTTTGTAGACTCCAGTGGTCAATTTGATTTTTGAAAGTTCTAAATGTATGTTTTTATTTGGCAAAACTCTCCAAATCCCAGTTTAAGGGGCTGTCATCCAGCACCATGAATTTTGATAATAATTTCTGCAAACAGTATCCAATTCTTGTTAATGTCACAACTGTAAATATTAATGCATGTTAACAGCATTATTTTCTGTAAGATTATGCTCAAAATAGTTTTAAGGTTGAAAGTAATTATGTTACAAATATGCAACATAAATAAGGTATAAAATAATGCTTGCTTAAATGTAGAAACAGAGTTTAGTAATATGTGATCAGCATCCATACTAAATAACCGTGGCTTAGAAAATAAGGAATCTGCTGAATGGACATTTTTTTTCTTACAGACTTAAAAACAGGATGTATGCAAGAGCAAAAATGCAAAATCTGCTTTTTAAAGAACACTGTGACAATGTGTTTCCTTAAAAAAACATGTTTTTCTGCATATAAAAAGAATGGACACAATATGTTTCCTTTAAAAACATGTTTTTCTGCATATAAAAAGAATGGACAATAGAACATGTTTATGACATTGTTATACTATGTTCACACTGTCAGAAAAGCTGGCTTCTTATAAATTCAGCAAAAATGTGACAAGACGTTGTTAAACAAGGAAGCTTAAAAATGATATTAAGTCAGCATTTGTGTCAGCATCTGCAACAATCACTATTGTTTCTACAGGATGAGCAATTCTCCAAAATAGAATACCAAGAGGAAATGTATATGTATGCGCATGACTAAAATTGTATATAAAGATTTTGTGTATTATGCCATAAAAAAGTATTGCATGATATTGCTAAAACAATAGACTGTGAAGATAGATCTGTTCATGATAAAGAATTAACTAAGATTAAAGTGTTTCCATTATATTCAGATGTTATGTCCTGTCACCACAAGTGAAAGGTTAATCTCAGAGTTGCAACAGGAGTCAAATCAGTTAATGACAGGACTTCTAATATATTTTGTTACAAAAGAATATAATAAACTTCTAAGAGACAGACACAATGAGTTCAGGAAGCTTAGACAAGTTATACAAAAAAGAAGTTATGTACTCATCATAATGTTCCATCTGAGTAGTTAGACTTCATTCTTCTGCACTCATGGGTATTCAGATCCGATTCAGAACCGAGCCGACAAAAAATTTCACAAGCATCAGCTCTGTGTCCCAAGCTCCTCCCCTACCTATAATACATCACTTCCTCCTATCTAACCTCAGATCGAGTTTGCTGTCACTAACTGGTAATGTAACTCACAATCAAAACAGAATGAAACCTGTAGAGTGAGGGGGATGGAGGGAGGGAAGGTGCAGAAGAATGAAGTCTAACTACTCAGATGGAATGTTATGGTGAGTACATAACTTCTTTATCTGAAGTTGTTAACTTCATTCTTTCTGCACTCGTGGGACAGAGTCCCCAGCTACTAGTATTCCTGGGAGGCTCTTATGGAAGGATATTTCTGAGCACTGCAGAGCCAAAGGATGCTCTCACTCTAGAAATCAGGTCTAACTTATAATGAGAGATAAATGTATGCGAATTGGCCCAAGTGGCTGCCACACAGATATCGTCTAAAAGAACTTTTGACCAGAAAGCTGCAGAAGTGGCCATTGATCTAGTGGAATGAGCCTTCAATAAGCCAGGAGGAAATAAGCCTTTGTCCTTGTATACTTATGCAATACAAAGAGTGATCCACCTTGCTTAGGAAACTTTTGAAACTGCTTTGCCCAAAAACGGTTTTGAAAATGAGACAAACAGTTGCTCCGACTTTTAGTAGGGTTTAGTCCTATGAAGGTAAAACGAAGATGTCTATGGACGTCCAATAAATGGAGTTTATATTCACCTTTATTTTGGAAATTTGGGAAGAAGACTGGCAAATTTATAGACTGGTTAATGTTGGCTGCTGAGGACACCTTGGGAAGGAAAGAGGGGTTTGTACGCAGTGAAACCCTGTCCTTGTGAAAAATCAAATAGGGGGGCATGGAGGATAAGGCCTGTAATTCTGAAACCCTTTTAGCTGAGGTGATGGCAACCAGGAATGTTGTCTTCCAAGACAAGAATTTCATCTGGACTGAACCGTCTGGTTCGAAAGGTGGAGATGTCATTGCTTGAAGGACTAAAGTAAGATCCCACAGAGGCACTGTTTCTTTAACTGGTGGTCATAAGAGAAAAGTGCTGTTCAGGAAGGCTTTGCACAATTTAGCAGAGGCCAGAGCGACCTTATTTTCGACTACATGAAAATTAGAGATGGCAGCCAGTTGAACCTTGATGGTGGAAGAACTTACGCCCGATCGAAAAAGGTCAGCCAAAAAATCCAGTATGACTGGGATGGGGGCTGTAAAGGGCTTCTGATTGCGTTGAGAGGCCCAAACGGAAAAACATCTCCACTTGCTACTGTAGAGTCTCCTAGTGGAGGCTTTGAGAGAAGCTATCAGAATGTTCTTAACAGGGGATGAAAGTCCGGGAGTCCTGATGATCATGGGAACTGGTGCAGCCATGCCGTCAGCTTGAGACTGTCCAGGTTGGGCAGGGGCATGCCTGAGGGATGAGAAAGTAGATCTGGGCATGGATCTAGTGTCCATGGTGGAGCCAAAAGGTGAGACCATAGGAAAGGAAACCACACCTGGCGAGGCCAGAAGGGAGCTATGAGAATGACTTTGCACTGCAGCCGGCAAGCTTTCTGAAGGAACTTCGGAATAAGAGGTAATGGGGGATACGCATAAAGTAACCCGGGGGGCCAAGCATGGACTAGAGTGAACCTTGGGGCATCCCATTGAGGGGGGATCAGAGCGAAGAAGTTGCTGCACTTCGTGCTGGAAGGAGATGCAAAGAGATCGCAGCATGGTCGACCCCATACGAGGAAATTTTTCTTCATTACCGATTGTTTTAGAGACGACTCGTAAGGCAGAAAGATTGTCCAGCTCAGACTGTCCACTAGAATGTTGGAGCATCTCAGGATATGTGTTGCTATCAGAAACCGACTGGTGGATATGGCCCAATCCCAAACTCTCATGGCCTCGTGACATAGGGGATAGGATCAGGTCCCGCCCTGCTTGTAGATATACCAGACTACTGACAAGTTGTCTGATTGAATGGCTACTGTCCCTGGAGGTAGGACAGGATGGAAGGCTTTCAATGCTAAAAACACTGCCCTCATCTCCAGGACATTGATAGCTTGGTCTTTGATAGGGACCATGTGCCTTGGACTGTTCTTCCCAGGAAGTGCCCCCCCACCCGAGCTGGGAGGTGTCCGTGGTCACTGTGGCCTGGGCTGGAGGGGCTAGAAAGCTGCACCCCACAAGTATGTCTGCTGACTGAAGCCACCACTGGAGTGACGTTCTGCATGTCCAGTTGATTCAGATCTGGAAACTCATCGGGAGGTCTAGCCAGGACCATTGAACTGCTAGATTCCACTGAAGGGTTCTAATGTGAAAACGTGCATAAGGGAGAATGGATATGGAGGCTGCCATCAAACCCAAAGCCCTCAGAACATCACCTGCTGTAACTACTGTGTGATCCGAGATAGCTGACACATGGAGTCTGAGATTCTCTATCCTTTCTGGGGTGAGAAAGATCTTTGATTGAATAGTATCCAACCGTGCCCCAATGAAGACTATGATCTGAACCGGAGTCAGGTGGGACTTGTTGAGGCTGATCGTGATGCCTAATGTGTGCGCCAGACAGAGAGAGTAGTGTAGAGCCTGGCACAAGAGACGTTTGGTGGATGCAGAGTACATAAGCTTCCCGAAACAATCCATCGACCTGGACTCCTTGTCTGGTGGATGGAACGAGAAACTCTCCTGTGCCTTTTCCTTCTTTGTGGCAGCTGCAACCACCAAAGCGCCCACAGGGGCTCCCTTGGACCCTGCCTGCTTATCTGATGGCAGGGAAAGAATTTTGTCTGGTCTTTTGGGTATAGGCTCCACGGTGTCAGGATCCTTCCATGCCCTAGTGGTGATGAGGCCCACCAAATGGTCAGCTGGAGGGGAGACCCAAGAAGTAGATGGGCCCACACCAAAGGACTCCCGAAACACAGACTTATCTGCAGAGGGTTTGGGGTCTGACCAACCTCCTCTTTGGCGGAGGATCTCCATAATGTCTCCAAATGAGATGTCTTCAGTAGGTGATCTGGGGGAACCCACTCCTTCATCTAAGTCCGTATCCATGGTAACAGACTCAGGGGAGTCCAAGTGCCTCCTTTTACACTTGCGCTTATAAGGCTCCTCTCCAGTGAGACTTTCTGAAGAGGACTCGTAAACCGCTGGGGGTTCCCTGAGGGGAACGACCTGGGGTTGCTTTGGCATGGGCTGTCCCTGAGACAGGATGAGGGGAGCAGAATCCAAAATCAGAGGTGTCTGGGTAGGATCCAAGGAGTTGAGCTGTGGTCTCAACCCCTGGGAGAGAACCCTTTCCACTGCCCTGAATGCCGAAGGAGAGCGCTGCTCCATACCCAGTAAGGATGAAGCTCTCCCCGGATCCAAAACAGGGATCAGAGCCAAAGGCAGGGTAGTCTGGGCACTGAGGATGGGATCTGAAAGTGAAGGATCTCGGCCCTCGGGTCCAACTCCCCGAACAAGGCTCCGAGAGTCTCCTGGATTGGATCCGAGGAACTCGAGGTGATGGCCGGCGTCGAGGATATGGGAACCATTGGCACTGGACCAACAGCTCTGAAAGAGCTCGGATCCGAGAACCCCAAAGCATCGGGTCGGATCAGGGAAGGAGAGATTGGATGAAACAGAGCTGTAGAAGGACCCTCTCCAGTGGGAGAGGGACCTGGCAAGACCCCCATCTGAATCTGGTTCTGGATGAACCTCCTCATCAGCCTGTCCATGTCAAGGTCAGAAAGACTCCAAGTCAACCTTGATGAAGTGACCGACTCGGGTCTTGGATCCGGCAAGAAACGGGGAGAGCAGAGCTGAGGAGAACAAGTTCTGGGAACTTTAGAAGATGGACTGGAGAAAGACTCCCTGTTGGGGGATCTTTTCCTAGGCCTGACCCTCTCCTTGTGGCGCTTCTCCCTCTCTCTCTTGTCCCTACCTTTCTGGGAGGAATCTGAGGCTGCAGGACAAGCGGGAGGTTGAGTCTCTACCTGCAAAGGATCCCTAGCTGGAGAGGAGACTGAGGCAGATTCTAGGGCAGAAGCTGGCAGCAGACCCTTAGCCATGAGCTTAGCCCATCGATCCTTTAATGCCCTGGGGTTAAATCCCATGCAAATGTCACAGGATGCAGAGAGATGGGAAACCCCATAAACATAAAACACACAGAGTGTGGCCATCGGCTGGTGAGAGCTTGTGACCACACTCTGTGCACTTTTTAAACAAAACTTTAGGCTGTTCAGCCATAAGGGCAGAACAGTATCTTAGCCCTAAAGCCCCCGCCACACACACGCACACAACAACAGGGATTGGGCCTAGGTGGTAACTAAGACTACAACTAAACTACTACAAAACTTTTTTTTTTTTTTTTAAACACGACAACCACGCGAAAGAAAGAGGGGAGGAAAAGGGAAAGGTACACACACAATCTGCACTAAATTCAGAAAAAAACCTTACTACCTTCGCTTAGAGCTCAGAGACCACTATGTTGATACTTAGAGCGGCAAACGAGATCTGAGGTTAGATAGGAGGAAGTGATGTATTATAGGTGGGGAGGAGCTTGGGGCTCGGAGCTGATGCTTGTGAAATTTTTTGCTGGCTCGGATCCAAATCGGATCTGAATACACATGAGTGCAGAAAGAATGAAGTTAACTACTTCAGACCAGATTTTTCAGAAGTGCATAGGAGTTTCAGATTCAGCAGAACAGTTTCCTATGGCATATCAGTCAGACCATGAGGAGACTCTTGAGCAGCAGTTACAAAATAAAGAAAATAAATTAGCTGAGCTTAAGAGAACATTGGAAAAGAGCAGGAAACTACAGCTGATCTGTACAAAACAGATATATTTTATAATATGTTTGTGTTTTGAAAATGGTTAAGCATACATGCTAGGATGGTAAAATCTAATGTCTGGACAAATCATTCTCAAATGTTTAAAACATCCCTTCAGTTAATGCAAGACATTTATCAATAAAGTAGAGCACATGACTGCCATTCTTAGCATAGTCAAAAGGTAAACAAAACTAAACAGCTCTAGTCCATAAAATTAAATAAAAATAGTTAATGAGTAAAGATTTAAAGTCACAAGACTGACATGCTTAAATAAAGATTTAAAGTCTCGAGACTGACATGCACGTTTTTTCTTTTCATCTAAAATACATCTGTTACAATGCACAAGATTAACAGGCAGACAACAGCAAATATAACTTAAGTAAATATAAGCATATGTTAGTTAAGCTAATATATATTTTGTTTTTTACAATTTTTTTATAATTTTATAGTAACACCACACCAAATAGTTAAAGTTCTGAATTTAGAAAGAAATAAAATCACAGATGGCATTGGTCAAACAGTTTTTGTAATATGAATGACAGAGCAGTTAAATAAAAAAATACTGAAATCCATGTAAGCTAATTGTAAAATAATGTCTATTTATATAGTATAAATTCATAGTTATAGATTCATAGGTTCATAGATTCATACTAGGCTATCTGCCCTAGGGCATTTATAAGCCTAGCCAGAGTGTGTTTGGCTTTCGCCACCCATTTTAAATTAATTTTGCTATTCTCTTTTTCGAGGTTAGTATACTGTGCCTCTGTCTAACAGTGACACAGAAATGATACCAGGGGTAAACCTACGATCTCCCATCCACTCATCAAGATTCCTCTTTAAGAGAGTCAATGAGGGACTCTGCCTAACCTGGACTGGGATTTTATTCCAGAGTGAAGGGTGCCTCTGGGTTATAAATCTGTCCCTCCAGCGTGTCCTATTTATTTTAGTGCTGAGGTTCAAGTCTCTCGAGCGCGTAGCTCGATGGGATTTGGATTTTCTGAGATGCAGCATGTCCATTAATTCCGGGTTGGACATGGCTTTATACGTCAGGCACAGATTACCTCTGAGCAGGCAGTAAGCCACTGAGTAGACCTGGAGTTTCTTTAACCGGGCAGCATATAGCATCTGTTTGAGCCCTTTGATCCTCTTGGTGAGGTACTTTTGGGGTCTTTCTGGTTGCTGCAGGTGTCTGGTAAGTTACATCCCAAAAGGGGCATTGTACTCAATTATGGGCCTGATGAGGGATGAGTAAAGAGGCACAATGACCTCCCCTGATCTAGATGTGAATCCCTTCATGATTAGGTGGGCTATATAAAATGTTTTTCTAACCACTTTGGCCACATGGTTGTCAAATGAGAGATTGCTATCAACTTGGGTCCCCAGGTTCCTAATTACTTCTTCCTTACTTAATGGATTACCACCTGTGTGGTAATTTGTGGGCACTTTGTTTTTGCCAAAGGGGATGACTATACACTTTTTGGCGTTTAGCTTGAGGCCTTGGCTCTGGCACCAGTTGTCTGTTTCTATGAGGCCCTTTTGGAGGATGCTTGTGTCGGCTGGAGAGTCGATTATGGTGCCCAGTTTGCAGTCATCTGCGAACTTGGTCAGCCACAGTCCTTCCGTGTTGGCCTGTACCTCTGAGAAATATATACCAAACAAGAGAGGTCCCAGAACTGAGCCTTGTGGGACACCACTTGTAACTGGTTTGGAGTCTGACATGGCTCCAGCAATTCTAACCATGTGGGTTCTGTCCTTGAGCCAGTTTGCAACCCATCTAGTGACATAGGGGTTTATATTTAAGCTGGTGAGCTTATCTATAATGCCCGAGTGGGATATTGTATCGAAGGCTTTTGTGAGGTCCAGGTAGGCTGTGTGGACCACCTTCCCCTCGTCAATGGCCTTGGTGACTGTTTCAAAGAAATTGACCAGGTTTAAGAGGCAGGATCTGCCCTTAACAAAGCCGAACTGGGTAGAATCCAGTGTCTGTAGGTCCCCAACATCTTTATTTATGAGGTCCATGGTGATCCTTTCCATAGCTTTGCAGACCAAGCTAGTCAGGCTTATGGGGCGATAGTTTCCAGGATCTGTTGAGGCACCACCTTTGTGGAGAGGGACCACTGTTGCTGTATGCCACTCTTTGGGTACATATCCTGTAGTAAGGCTGAGATTGAACAGTAGTTTTATGTTTGGGTTTAGCTCTTCTTGGAGTTCATGTAGGACACAGCCCGGGACACTGTCTGGTCCCATTGATGCTGTGTTTTTTGCTTTAGAGAGGGCGGCTCTTACCTGAGCATCTGAGATGTCAGGGGGGCAGCACACTGCTGGGATAGATATTTGCCCTTTTGGTGGGGAGGGGGGGAGAAGTTTGCGCTGAACCTGTCAGCTAGGATGTTGGTAATGTCTTTGGGTTTGGTGTATTTTTTGTCATTTTGGACTAATTCTGAGCATATCTGGGAATTCCCACCCAGGTTCCTGACATAACTAAAGAAAGCCTTGTGATTATCCTTAGTGTCCTGTGCAATTTTTCTCTCTCAGCTGGCCTTAGACAATTTTATGAGTGCCCATAGTTTTTTGCTAATACTGATCAGAGATGCCTTCCCTTTTTGGGATTTTGCTCTATCATGTAGTAGCTTCCTCCTTCTATTGTACAGTTTGTTTATGGGTGGAGTCCACCAGACAGGAAGTCTGCCTTTGGAGGATTGGGTCTTGGTTTTATTTGGGATTGCATGATCCATGCATTCCTGAAGGTGTTCATAGAATGCGTTTATAAAGGATTCTGCGGTCTGGGCCGTATTTTCCACAGACCCGGGGGCTTTGAAGGATTCCACCTTGGTTTTGAGAAGTGTGAAATTTGCTTTAGAGAAGTTTTTCACTGTGGTTTTCTGGGCAGGGGGTGGGGTCGGAATGTGAATATCCAATGAGATTAGTTTATGGTCTGATCTTACCAGTGAGGGATACACTTCTGGTCTGGAGCATAGAGTCCCCATGTTGGTGATGATCAGGTCCAGTATGTTTTCCCCTCTTGTAGGAGTGGTAACAACTTGTTCCATAGCATTTGAGTTTATAAATTCTAGGAACCATTGGGCTAGGGTGTTGGAGCTAGAGTAATGCTCCCAGTCTATGTTTGGGTAGTTAAAGTCGCCCAGTATAAAGGTGTTTGGAGAGAACTTCATATTTTCCAGTGTTCTCAGGAAGGCCGAGTGGGGTTCCTGGGTTTGGGAGGGTGGTCTGTAGCAGGCTATAAACTGGAAGGCAGTTTTACCCACTGTTAGTTGCACATGGATAGTCTCTGATGCCTCGTGCTGTGCCACCAACCTGGAGGTGTGGGTATCTTTGATGAATATTGATACTCCCCCCTCCTTTTGTGGTTCTGTCCAAGTTTTGGGGCCAAAAAGCATGATATGAGGTATAACCTGGTAGTGCTGGGGTGCTCTCGGGAGCTTTGAACCAGGTTTCTGTTACTGCAAATCACAAATATAATACTAAGTGTTTTATAACTGCATTTTACTAACAGATGATTAAAGGAAAAATGCCCAAAAAAGTTAACTATGGTTTACAGAGTCTGAAATGTGAGCTCAGACCTTCCTAGACTAGATGAATAGTTACAGGAAATGTTGAAAAGATAAGATAAACAAGACTGATTGCCAGACAAGTAGTTTGAGTTTTTTCTAAAGCATTATTGTTATTAAAACATAATTGTTAAAATGTTTACAGGCAATCCTATTTGGTAATTGTAATAAAATGTCACAATTGTGCATAGATGTCACTGATAATCTGTTTGCAAGTAAATGTTAAAAGAAAAAAAAACACAGTTGCATCAAGTACAGCCAGAAACTGGACCATAATATACATACAGTTCAAATCATTTGTGCAGGAGGGTGCAAATACCTTCTAGTGGTAATAAACAGATGATCATATCAGACAGGGATCTATAGTTTGGTAGCCTAGTGGAGCAGATGCGTGGCTAAGGTATTGGGCTGGTGTACATTCTAAAACAAATAAACAATACTGCAGTATACTGCAGGGGGAGGGGCACTCTCTCAGTTTTACACTGACTGTATAAGCAGTACTGCGCAAGGGTCTAAATAAAGCTACAGGAATAAATATCTCATTCCTTCTTGACAATACTCTTTTAGGAGGGAGGGAGGGAAAAACAAGTATTAGTGTATTAGGAATACTGGTAAACTGGATTAAACCTGACAGAATAAGATATTTACAAGTTGTCAATAGCTATCATAATGGTTATTATTGTATTGTTTAGTATTAAATTGTATTTATAACCTGTTAAACTGTAAAGCTATACAAGAGATGGTTTAAAAAACAAGAGATGGCTTAAAATTGCTTTATTAAAGCTATATAAGATAGAATAAAGATATGCAAAATGCATAAATGTGTCTAATAGCAAAAATGGTCGCTATTTTAATATGTTTTTGGCAAAACAATGTTGGTATAAAAAAGCATGAATGTTTTTAATTGCTGAGTTGTTGTGTCTTTCGGCTTATCCTGGTTAGGGGTCACCACAGTGGAACTCCGGTCCGCTAATGATTAGCAGTGGATTTTTACATGCCAAGTTGCTAGCCCTGATGCACAACCTTCAACGAAGGCACGCCCATTCACACATGCCTCCACACAGAAGACGCTCTAGCTGAGAATCGAATGGGAGAACGTCTTGCTGTGAGGCGACAATGTTACCGCAGCACCAGCACCAAAGTATGTAGTTTAAAATAACAGGACGTATGCCTTTGGTGCTAGTTCCTCTAGATATTTCTAAAGAGACATAAACATTTTCCAAAATTTTGCTTAATATTAATGTTATTAAATTTGTAAGATTAGACTAAATGTACTTTATAGTCTTTGTATGTACAAATGCAGAAGAATTCAGTATAAATTAAATGAATGTCTAGTAATGAATATGTGTAAAAAAATGTTTAAAAATAATGGGTCCAAGGTACCTACTAGATTGAAATGCATGAATAGCAAACAGTCTGTGTAAATACATACTGTACATGATGCATTGTAATACGTTCAAAAGTAATTTGTCAAGTTGTAATATCACTGGTTTTACCCCAGTTAGAAAAAAAATTATATTAAAATATTGTACTCACACAGCTATTGGACTAACATGTACATAGCATTCTTTAGTGTATAAATCATGTTTTTTTTAAATCCACAAGTATTAAATATACTGAAATAATTGCATTCAATCTAAGCCCAGTTCAGTACTTTATGTTCACTTCACTGTCAACCAAGATGTTAATGGACAGTTCACAGACATGACCACAATGTTATGGTTAAAATGACATTGAAACTGTATATTTTCAGCAGTGTATAAATGCTTGCAGTAGCACATAGTTCTTGTCTCTTATAGTTAATTCAACAGTTGCAAAGAGTTAATGGAACAGTTCTAAGTCATAAATGAAATTCTGTGATTGCAAAGAATAAATTAATCAAGTTGAAAAATAAAATTAAAGCAGAAGCAGCTCATAACTGATAAAATAGTTTCACAGAATGATGTGTAAAAGAAAAAGTTGTTAAATACATTCAGTTTTGGTAGTAATAATGTTATATTATTGTATTAACTGTGTAAAATTGCATTTTGACTTGTATCAAAAGAAGACTAAAGGTTTTGTTTCTTAATGTGTTTTCTATATAATGTGATCAAAAATACATTATCAGTATAAAGTGTTTTGAGTACATTAAAATAAAAAGTGGGAATTGTAAGATTATGCTCAACAGGATTTTAAGGTTGAAAATAATTCTGATACAAATATGTAACATAAATAAGGTATTAAATAAAGCTTACTTAAATGCAGAAACAGATGTGATCAGCAGCCATTATAAATGACTGTGACCTGGAAAATAAGGCATTTGCTGAATGGACATTTTTTCCTTACAGGATGCATGCAAGAGCAAAAATGCAAAATCTGCTTGTAAAGAACACTGTGACAATGTGTTTCCTTAAAAACATGTTTTCCTTCATATAAAAAGAATGGACACAATATATTTCCTTAAAAAAACATGTTTTTCTTCATATAAAAAGAATGGACAACAGGACATGTTTATGACACTGTTACACTATGTTCACACTGTCAGAAAAGCTGGCTTCTTATACATTCAGCAAAAATGCGACAATATATTGTTAAACAAGGAAGCTTAAAAATAATATTATTAAGTCAGCATTTGTGTCAGCATCTGCAACAATCAGTATTGTTTCTACAAGATGAGCAATTCTCCAAAATAGAATACCAAGAGGAAATGCATATGTATGTGCATGACTAAAATTGTATATAAAGATCTGTATTAATCCAGTTATGTTAGGGGTATTGGTAGGGACACGTGTTCCGAGATAAATGTTATATCTCTCACATCATCTGTACTATGCGAGAAGTAAAGTGGAGCAGTACTTTAAGCTGCAACATTAGTCTGTCTGGTTTATTATAAAAAGTTATTTGTTACTGCTCTAAGTTGATACTGCAAAGTATATTCTCTCATCAGTATATATTCTGCAAGTTTCTGTATACAACAGACTGTGAATGCAAATATAACCAGATTTTGATTTCAGCAGAATCCAGCCAGCAAGACTGAGTGTCTTAAAAAGACTTAAAATCTATCACAGTAAGCATTTTTCATTTTCCACTAGAAAAACTCCTTTTTTCTTGTGGTACAGCTGACAATGTTAATTATGTTAAATAACTGGGTACAGGAAGTAAAATCCTTTGCAATGGATTGCAAGAGATTTTCCAGTCACATAAGAAATTAAACTCGGAATTCCAATTTTAAATCAATTTTTTTTTTTCAAAGCTGAATGGAATACAGAATCATGTATTTCTCGCTCATAATGTAGAACCATCCCCAAGGACTTTGAACTTCAGTGAACTGAAAGCTGGGTCTTACTAAAGAATTTAGTTTTCTTTTACAAACCTCATAGAAAATAAATGTATCTGCAGCAATATTAGCAGAATGCAGTTTGTTGAAAAGCAAACAGATTATGTAGTAGAAAATCAGAAGGTCCGCTTCTTAAATAGTATATGTGCAACTGTTTATAGCAGTATCTGGAAATTTTATTTTGTGTTTAACATTCTTAGCTTTTATTAAAATATTTGAAAAATAATGGCTTTTACTGAATGCCAGTTTTTCCAAGATTTATCTCTATTATGGAAGTTTTGAGTGAAAAAAAACATCGCCTATTTAATTGTGGCTGTTATTCATTTTGTTGTTGTCATTGTTATTCTCTTTGTTGCTGTTATTGTTGTTATAAAAGGTACTGCAAGGCTTAAGAATAATATGTTGCACTAAAAAGAAAGTAAAATCAATTAAAACAATCCTTACCATTGGCAGTAAGAGTGTTCATTAGAATAAATAAATGTATATATTTAGTTTTTTTTTTCCTTCGGGGAGGGTGGCCTAATGGTTAAGGTATTTGCCTTACAAACACAAGGTGAAGGGTTTGAGTCTCACAAGGGATAATTGGCTAGGCTTACAATGGCTCACAAGGGCAGTTAGCCTAGTACGAACCTATGAACAAGATTAGCATATTGCATAAGGACATGAAGACACAGCATGGTATTCATAGTTATTGCAATTAGGTGCAAATGTAATATACACAAATCACGCAGTTTCAGCACAGTTCATAGATGAATGTTGCACTTATTTGTGATATATTTTAATAAATTTATGTAAATGAAGATTTAATGATATTTAAATGAGAAACAGTTTATAACCTGTTATGCCAATGAACCCTCTTCCTCTCTGTTTGTGACTTAAAATAGTTTCTTCATGAGATTTAGTGCTGAGAAGTGAAGTTGCACCTTTTATATCTACTTTGCATTGGGCAAATATGCTTGGTGTTACTGCTAGTCTCTCTATTTCTCATTGTGAGATGCTTATCTTGGCCTAGACAAAACCGCATGTCATGTCTGGTACACAAGCAAACTCTAACACCTCTTCCTGCATGGTAGATGCCCAGTGGTCAACCTGTTGGTAAGCTGAAATATTTACTATAATTATTTGATTGGTTATACATTCTAAAATGTATTGCTTGGTAGTAAACCATTCTTCCCTCGCTGGGCCTGTTCCCCCCCCCCCCACACAATTTTCTTTTCTTATGTTTTCCAGGTAATGCAGGCAACCCATTGATCCATCATTGCTAAGTGTACATAATCCTGTGAGAGTTGCAGACATTAGGTGCCATACTGCCCTGTCCCAGACTCGAATTGTCCTTGAATAAGTGGCCTGATGAAAGCCCATCTCCATTGCCTGGATGAGTCTGTGGGTGCCTTTCACTATGACCTTGCTAATGCATTCAGGATCTGTACCACATGTTGCATTCTGCGTAATATAATCATGCCAAGACTGGTGATGAACTGCCCTATTATGGTAGTGCAGCTCCCAGTATAGGCCCTTCCACAAGTGATAATAGTAATGTGGCCAGCCAACAGCAGTAGTACAGGACCCTGTTTGTCAGGTTTGTGCATGGTATACAGCAGCATAGGCAAGAGGTAGCATCTTGTTTACAACAATGGGCCATGACATTCAAGTCAGTTACCTTTATTGTAAAGAACACACAGAGTATATCGAATACATGCAGGTCTATGGGTGAGCAGTGCTGTGTGTTGCAAGATCTACCGTCACTGTACATCAGACAGTCCCTCTTATAAAATATTGATATATTTATTATTATTTAAAGTAATTAATATATATATATATATATTTTTAAGTATACTTACTTACATGTTTTATATATCGGCTTTGTTTACTGGTACCATATAGTCCACCATCCTGCCTAACTGTTCACTGAGATCTGTGCAGGAAATGGCATTGGCACAATGTATATTGTGGAATATGTCATTCTGTACTGTATTGCTGCATGTGTTTCTTTTAGGTACTACAGGGAAAGGTGCAGGTAACGCTTCTGCTTGAATGCTCATTTCTTGGTAATTCCTTTTTTGAAGGACTTGACTGCATAAGTTGAGGGAATATGTATATTTCACTGTGTATTGTTGCTGTATTACATCTTGCAGTTTACATAAGGTACTGTGCATCAGATTAACTGATTCTGTAATGGACACCAAGCCATGTGTCATCAGAAGTAATAGCAACCATCATTTATGACCTGCTGAGGCTGAATTGGCAACAGTATTAGTGTTGATCACTGGATTTGAGATACTCCTGTAAACAATCATCAGCCCTGTGTGGCAGGCCCTTAATACTGTTCAGCATCACAGTCTGTGCCCCACATTTTTATGTTGACTGTTAGTGTAAGAATTAACATTACTCAAGTCATACACATGCTGATTAAGAGATCATTAATACTGATCTATATTGTAGTCTGCAGATCCCCCATGCTTTTCTTTTTTTAACTTACATGCTGATTTAAGCAGTAACATTACTCAAATCAAACACTTGCTGTCCAATTGTCAATTTTTGCACTACACATTGTGACTACAGTGCATGAAACATACCATGTACAATATCTTATAATGACAGTATGGGTGATTGAGCCTTTGATAATGAGGAAGTACCAGCTGCTACCATGTAAACTTGTACCAATGTGGTCTACTGGATATAGTGCTGTCTGACCAAGACCTCTAGTGAGAGATTCTAATGTGTGTAGATGAGTGCTAATGAAACTTGCATGCTTTCTTTAGGGTTATGTCCCCCACCCCTACACACTTTCTTATAACTTTACCGAGAATCATGTGATGTGTGACCTATGTCCCCACATATGTAGACAATACCCTATCTCTGACTACTAACTGCATGGAAGCAGAGATGGCTGCAGTGTGTGCATGATTGTTTTATCATGGCATTATCCTTTCTGTTTACCATTTCCTTGTACTGGTGGAAATTCCCAGTGCTCACCATGCAGTATTCTGACCATATCTAGATGACTTTCTGTGTCAGTGGACTAAGCCTGAACACTGACCAGGCACACCTGCTTCTGGGCAGCCAAGGCTTTTCATATGCCTGGGCCTTGCTCTGAAATGTGCTTATCATGTCACCACTCTGCACAGGGGTTACGGTGTATACTGCTACCTCTGAGATTGTACTGTCTTCATGATGGTGTTTCTGTGGTTCAGCAAATATTGGTGTTGACCTCTTTGGGGTTCCACCCTGTATTACCTGAAGTGCAAAGTTTTCATCTACTTGACTATATGAGCATGTGTCTTGGATGAATTATGTATCTGTTGTTGGGTGTGTGATCATGTCATTACACTTGGTGACTGTGTATCAGTATCCTCAGGCTGTGTCAAATATATAACAGTTACAGCATCAGCAGCAGCAGCCATTCTGCTATCAACATCTTCCATCAGCACTGGCACAGTGGGACTGCTTGTTTCTGCAGCTGATCTTGTGAAGGAATAACTGATGACATTGTTACTTAGACCTTGGACCACAGCAATGAATCTTGTATAATTAGGTGTGGAGGACACTTGTCATACACACTCTGGCCACTCTTCTGAGCAACAGAAATGAAGGGTTCATCTGTTGATAATAAATGTCATGTGTTATATGTAGCCATGATAAGGGTGTTACAATGCACAGCAGGTAGTGTTTTTGCCTCACAGTAAGAGGTTCACTGGTTTGACTCTCAGCTGGGGTGCCTTCTGTGTGGAATATGCATATCCTCCCTGTGTTTGCATGGGTTTCCTCCAGGTGCTGTGCTTTCCTCCCACATTCCAAATACATGCAGTAGGTGGAATGGAAACTCTAAGTTTCCCATAGATGTAAGTGTAGCTTTGTTATGAAAGAACAACCTTGGCAGGACTATATGCCCAATGGTAAGAACATTGGCCATAGGGGATTGTCCCTGTTGCATTGACACCCAGCCCCTTGTGCAGAAATGGAAAATGGGTTGTGGCTGGATGGATGGATGGATGGATGGATGGATGTTATATGTAGCAAGTTATCCTCTGCAATCATTTTCAGTATGTGAGTTTGACACCTGGGGTACACTTGAAGATCGCACGTGCTGCTGTGAATAGTAATTGCCAGTGGCCACACCACCTCTGATAATGTATGTGACATCGTAAATGGTATCATAATCAACTCCAACAAATGTTCGCAAGTACGGCATGTGCAAATGGCCAAAATATCAACCAAATTCAGCAAATAGCAAGCACCAAAGTATTAAAAGCACATTCTTTATTAACAAATACATTATAGCTCCAATTATTCCATTTTATTCATACCAGTTTTGGCATCATTGCCTTCCTCAGTGAACAAACCATATTAACAAGAGCCACCAACACAAGAAGCATTTATTAAATCTTAAAAATCTTAAAAAATACCCCCTAACTTAATAACATGTATGACTAATGCCCTATATAAACAGCATAGGTCCCATACGTCTGCCAAATTTATGTTTATGGTCATAGATAAGATTAAGAAGGACAGGAGTAATAAAACCGGTTGACACTCCATCCTTAATTATAAAGAAAAAAGTGGATTAAGTTAGGGAGTCTTTTTCCCCTGGTCTAAATGACCAGTTATAAGTGAATGGGGGTAAGCTCCATATTGGGGATATGATGTAATAGAAAGGGTGTTGCTAATACTTAATTGTATATAAATGCTTGATATGTTGGTGACGCTTGTTAATATGGTTTGTTCACTGAGGAAAGCAATGATGCCAAAATCGGTATGAATAAAATGGAATAGTTGGAGTTACAATTTATTTGTTAATAAAGAGTGTGCTTTTAACAGTTTGGTGCTGGCTATTTGCTGAATCATAATCAACTCCCCATACAGACAGAAGGTGTTTCTTATCAAGTATTAAAGGTATTAGTGTAGGAGGTCCCTTACCAGTACTTCTACAGGGAAACACCTTCTGCTTAGCCTTTACTCTGGCACATCCCAAATGTCAGTTGCAACTTTTATTTATTTAGAAATATAATTATTTATTTATTTATCTTTGTTTACCAGGACATTTTGAATGGGACTGGACCCTTTTAAAGTGGAGGCCAGGTGAAAAAACTCCAGATGGATATAATGATGTTACAGAGATTAAAACAATGTTTTACAAGTTAGAAACATTGTTGGTTTAAATTGAATTGATTATACAGAATGGTGATAAAAGTGTCCAACATATCCGCAGGTTGCAGATTTACAATGCAATATGTGAAACACAAGAAAAACTGTAAAAAAAATCAAATAGATTAGGTTGTTAAGTTCATAGTATATATTATTATGTTTAGAATAGTAGGTTTATGGCAAGTGCATATATTGATGTTAAGACGAGACACAGAAAATTGTGACATAAAGTTAGTTTACCAGGATAGGAGCCAGATGTATACAAAATGGAGGTGCAGGACAGAGAAAGAGGTGAGTGTGTGGGAAAGGCAGTAGAGGCAGAAAGTGCATGGATAGTGCATGAGATTACTTAGATGTGAAGGGAACAGGTGTGGGGAAGAGGATGTGGAAAAAGGTATGGGATATATGAAATCTGTAAGCGTGAGCAATGTGGGATCAATTAAGAGAGGTGTATTATGGTAGAAAGTTGGTAAAATGGTGGGGGGTAGAAACCTATTGGAAGTAGATGATTGTGGCTGGTGTAGATAAGCCAGGAGCAAGGCATACCCAGGTGTCAGGGACAAGATGTTGTTTTAGTTGTGTTTTGAAGGACTTGGAGTTGTTATTTTGTTCTAGGGAGTCAGGGGTGGAATTCCATAGTTTAGTAACATTAGAACAGTACATCAAGTCATCAGCAGGATAAGAAGGAGTTTATCTTTGAAATGCATTAGCTTGTATTGCTCAGGCTGTGGATTGCATTGCATTACTGAAACTAAGTGGAAATTCCTTAAGATTCCAAGAGCAGGATAAGTTATTTCTTACAAATATTTCACTGAACTGCACTTCTGAAATGCTTATAATTGTGCTACACAGTTGATCTACCACATTTTGCACTGTTATAAAGCTTTTTTATTGTTACACTGCATTTATATACTGTTTCATACTGTTTTAACTGCATTTTTCATTGCTAGATACTGTTTCATTACTCTAATTGCATGTTTACTGAATTACTTAACTGTAAGCTGATTTTTAATACTGAGAGTTGTATTTTCTCTTCGCGGGTATTCTTTCTATGCTTTTAAAGTGAGGTTTCTGTGTTCTGCTCAGGTGGCACTAGCTTGATAGAGGCCTGTTGTGTAGGCTGGAAGTTTTGTTTCAGTTTCCTGTGTTTCTGGCAGCCATTTTCTGCTGTTTGTCTTCATTATTGAGAGTAACAAGGCCTCCTGATCTTCTGTAGTACGAGTGATTGGGTAATAGCAGGGGCTGAGGAGTAATTTGATCGTCTAACTCTTCCATTCTTACTGGTATATAAACCCTGTGTCTTATAAAGGTTGTGCTTGTATTGCTCAGGCTGTGGATTGCATTGCATTACTGAAACTAAGTAGAAATTCCTTAAGATTCCAAGAGCAGGATAAGTTATTTCTTACACTTATTCACTGAACTGCACTTTTGAAACACTTATAATTGTGCTATACAGTTGATCTACTATGTTTTGCACTGTTATAAAGCTTTTTTATTGTTTCACTGCATTTATGTACTGTTTTATACTGTTTTAACTGTATTTTGCATTGATGGATACTGTTTCATTACTCTAATTGCATGTTTACTGAATTACTTAACTGTAAGCTGCTTTTTCATACTGAGAGTTGTATTTTCTGTTTGTGAGTGCTCTATCTGAGCTTTTCTGTGCATTTTTGATTTTTTGATGTTTCTGTGTTCTACAGCTAGGAACTGTAATAGTGTGCATTACTATAATTGTCTGTTTAGAGTTAAAAGCATTCTCTAGAGTCTGCTTGCTCCTTGATCCATTTAAAACTTTCATTTTACACAGGTAGAGTCAGGACATTGATTCTTTAACAATTATGCCTTGTGCTTGGCCAGCCTATGGGCTGTCTATATATAAACACGTATACCTCTGTAATAGTTTCATTTATTTAAACAGTAAGCAACACACAAAGGTCTACTAGACATTTCTGTTATATATTTGTTTATTAAAATCTTCTATCGTTTAATATACTAAAATTAGTTTTTATAATTGAAGTATTATTATACATAATTTTTAAAAAAGTTTTTGGTCATATGTAATACGATCATATAATTTTTTATATATACTTCTTAGAAAATTTTGTTGATAAGTTCATTAATGATGTAATAATTTAGCACAGATATTGCTATGACATTCACTATAAAAGCCATATACCTTTAAGGGAGTTAATTGATTTTAAGGTCTGATTGGGCATAAGATTTTTAAACTTATATATATATAAAGATTTAGTTTTGGGCTGAGAGACTATAAGATCTGATGATGCTATTTAGCGAAAGCGCTTATTTGTCTGGACCGTTGTGAATAAAGAGCAATTTTATTGATAATCGGAATATTCATTGTTTTTTGGCTTTTTCCTGCAATACTCCATTCTTGCCAGCTTGGACAATATTTATTTATTTTGAAATTTCAGAGTGGAGTACTTATCAGTTCTAACGGTAAATCTAATCACTACTATCATACAGTTTTATTCTGTTTTAACTGTATTTTTCATTGCTAGATACTGTTTCTTTACTCTAATTGCATGTTTACTGAATTACTTAACTGCTTTTTCATATTGAGAGTTATATTTTCTGTTTGTGAGTGCTCTATCCGGGCTTTCCTGTGCATTTTTGATTTTTGAAGTTTCTGTGTTCTACAGCAAGGAACTGTAATAGTGTGCATTACTATAATTGTCTGTTTACAGTTAAAAGCATTCTCTAGAGTCTGTTTGCTCCTTGATCTGTTTAAAACGTTCATTTAGTGGCTACAGCTAGGAACTGTAATAGTGTGCATTAGTATAATTGCATTTTTATTTAATTACTAAATTTAAACTGCTTTTTCATACTGAGACTTGTATTTTCTCATTGTGGGTATTCTTTCTATGCTTTTAAAGTGAGTTTTCTGTGTTCTGCTCAGGTGGCACTATCTTGATAGAGGCCTGTTGTCTAGGCTGGTAGTTTTGTTTAAATTTCTTGTGTTTCTGGCAGCCATTTTCTGCTGATTGTCTTCATTATTATTGAGAGTAACAAGGCGTCCTGACCTTCTGTAGTACGAGTGATTGGGTAATAGCAGGGGCTGAATAGTAATCTGATCTTCCATCTCTTCCATTGTTACTGCTATATAAACCTGTGTCTTATAAAGATTCTGCTTGTATTGCTCAGGCTCTGGATTGCATTGCATAACTGGAAATTCATTAATTGCATGTTCACCAAATTATTTATTTATTTGTTTTTATTTATTTTACATTTGTTGACTGGGATAGTCCGACTGGATGCATGTCCATTTTCAGCGGAGGCCCAGGGAGAAAAGCTCCAAGAGTAAGCACATACAGCATTACATAATACCAGCATTACATATTACAAACAGACAATTTACAGAGATTACATAAGTAAACAAGTTAAACAAGTTCCACAGGTTACAGTTAATCCTGAGCACAAGTCAGGATTAAATTAAATTACACAGTAAACCGGTTAACAGATTTTTACACATTCTTGAGAGAGTTAGCCAGGCGTGATACATTAACATAGCCATTTAAGTGACAAATGTTGTTTGAGTCTAGTTTTAAATTGACCTAAGGTGGAACGTAAGGTAATATCAGCTGGAAAAGAGTTACAGGATCTACTTAGAGAGTTTGCAAAGACAGAATCACCAGCTGTGTTATTAATTTTGCTAGTCTGAATTAGTAGTTTGTTAGAGGATCAAAGCGGTCTAGGATTGTTATAGGGGGTGATAATATTTTTAAGTGCAGGAGTATTGTCCGGATTATAGAGGATTTTATAGGCCATAATCAGTTGGTTATACTGGATTAGGCTGGGTAGTTCAAGCCACCCAAGCTGATTTAGATTGGTGCAATGATGTGTCCTAAAAGGCAGCCCAGTGGCAAACCTGGCAATGTGGTTGTAGCAAATTGAGAGTTTGTTATGGACAATCTTGTTTAAATTCGAGAGTAGAGGGGATGCATACAGAAGGGTTGAAAGAAGGTGAGAGCGAGCTATGGCATTTTTAGCTGGAGGGGTTAGGAAGGCTTTTATTCTGTAAAGTGACCCTAGTTTTTTATTGATGGTTTTGATAGTTTGGTTAACATGTAGGTCAAATTTTAGATTATTGTCTATGATGACACCTAATAGTTTTGTAGATGGGTCAGGGGAGATTATTGTGCCATCGTCTGATTTTATGGTAAAGGTGAAAGCGGTAGACCTACGTGTTGGTGAAAATAACAGCATTTTAGTTTTTTTGGGATTTAGGATCAGACAATGTTCAGAAAGCCAGTTTTCTATTGTAGTAAAGGTGGTCTGGGTAGCTGACCATAACTCTACTGGAGATGTGGCTGAGCAAATCAGAGTAGAGTCATCAGCATATTGGATACAGGTGACTTTTGGGATGACAGTATAAAAGTCATTTATGAAGATGGAGAACAGCAGGGACCCTAGTATAGAGCCTTGTGGTACTCCAAGGGTGTTAGGTAGAAGGTTAGAGAGTTTGTTCTGCCAGAGGACAGCCTGCTGTCGACCATTCAGGTAGGATTGAAACCATTGGAGGGCTCCAGTATCTAGACAGAATGTTTGCAGGGTGTGGATTAAAAGTTGGTGATCAACCATGCAACCTATGTTCATGAAGATGAACCTTGCAAGGGGTCAGTTCATTCGCATTTCTAGAATTGTTAGTAATGAGGACTGTTTTACTAAGGAACGTCAAGTTCTTAGGACCTTATTGATTCATAGGAATTATCCTTCCAATATATTAGATTCCATTGTTTCTGAAGTTTCTGCTGTTAGACACACTAAATTTCCGCCAGTTATTAAATGCGACTTCATTTCCAAGAAACAGCACACTCGAGCAGGAGCTATCTCTGCTGATAATGTCATCCCCTTGTTATCCACTCTCAGTGAAAACAATTCTGCTTCTCTATCACACTTGCCTAATCATATTACACAATTCTTGGGTCCTCTATCACCAGTTACAAGCTCAAATAACAGTTTGATTGAAACAGCTCATAATTACACTGACGACCTGCCTTATGGTACTTTCACCTATCCTGACTTTGCTCAGGACCGAACTCATTTTTTAACCACTCAGCCTGAGACTTTGAACCAAGCCCCCTCCACCACCATTGAGATTACTTCCTAGAGACATGCCCCTCATTTCAATGATTCGGGGTTCCCCACTATTACTTCTTCACAGGACTCACTTTTGCTATACATGGAAACTATTGCAGACAAGAAAGCAGACAGGAACATTAGTTTCTCCATCCCAGTTTGCAGGGACCTTTCCAACATCAAATCTATTGTACATAGAAACTGGGATATCATCTCTAATAGCCGGGGATTTCCAATAAATTAGGCACTGCTCCTTTGTACACAAGAGATCAAGACCCTTGAAAAACTCCTTTGAAAACAGAGATCCATCATTCCTTTTAACACAGTCTAACATTCACAATGATATTTCTGGCATGTTTTATTGTGGTACATGTGTTGCATGTGAGTATATCTTGACAGGGAATACTTTTACTTTTCCTCATAATAACTTTACAATTATATTTAATGGTCATTTTGATTGCAAAACCACAAATGTAGTATATGCAGCTATATGTTCATCTTGCCTTGCATTCTATATTGGTAAAACTACTCACAGACTATCATCACGTATTAAAGAACATGCTGCAGCTGTCAGAAATATAGATATGAAGAATGCACTTATGAAACATACCCTTCATTGTCCGTCTTTTTGTAAATTTAAATTTATTGTATTGGACTATGTTGAAATGTTTATGGGGGACACTAACACTCTATTAGAAGTTAAGGAACTTTGCTGGCAGCTAAGATTAAATGCTGAAGCACCCCTTGGACTCAATGGGATGTTTAATGTAAAGTGCGCACTGAAGTGGAAACGCTAATTCTGTATTACTTTAAACAGTCTCATTCATATCATTCAGTTGCTTACACTGAATGTACGAAGCTTTCTCAATTCATTTTAGCTTAGAGTCATGATACACATATTAAAATGATAGAATAAAGCATACATTCCTCAGTAAGGTTTCCATAACAACTGATTGTTTTGTTTAAATTCATTGGCCCTTTTGACGTTGCGTACAAAAGAATTACTAGATCTGATTTTATTGGTTTGTACCTTGTTGACACATTAATGTTCTCTAACATATTTAACTACTGTTCCGACACTTATTATCTTATCTGATGAAGTTCTTCCCACCAATAAAGAACGAAAGCTTTACACCTGCTCCT
>NC_056726.1:1030673680-1030786180 GCF_019279795.1 Protopterus annectens | reverse complement strand
TTAGTTTGTTGTGCCTCTGTCCAGCAGTGACACAGAGATGATTCCCGGGATAAACCTACAATCTCCCATCCACAGGTCAAGATTTCTCTTGAACAGAGCCAGCGAGGTGCTCTGCCTCACATGGACCGGGATTTTATTCCACAGCATAGGGAGTCTCTGAGTGATAAATCTATCCCTCCAGCACGTCCTATTTATATCCGTGCTAAGGTTTAAGTTGCTTGCTCTAGTGGTTTTGGTGGATTTGGATTTTTTGAGGTGGAGCATGTCCATTAATTCCGGGTTGGACATGGCCTTGTATGTCAGGCACATGTCACCTCTGAGCAGACGGTATGCAACTGAATAGAGCTGGAGTTTCTTCAATCTGGCAGCATATGACAGATTTTGGAGTCCCTTTATCCTTTGGTGAGGAACTTTTGGGGTCTCTCCAATTGCTGCAGATGTCGGGTGAGATACATCCCGAATAGGGCATTGTACTCGATCATTGGTCTGATAAGTGAAGAGTACAGGCGAACAATGACCTCACTAGATCTGGATGTGAATCCCTTCATGATCAGGTGGGCAATGTAGAAGGTCTTTCTAACCACTTTAGCAACGTGAGTGTCAAAAGAAAGGCCACTGTCAACCTGGGTCCCCAGGTCCCTGATAACCTCTTCTGTGCTTAGTGGATTGCCACCTATATGGTAGCTTGGGGTTACCTTGTTTTTCCCAAAGGGTATGACTATACATTTTTTGGCGTTTAACTTCAGGCCATGGCTCTGGCACCAGCTATCTGTTTCCATGAGTCCCTTCTGAAGGATATCCGTGTCCAATGCACTTTCCACTATGGCGCCCAGTTTGCAGTCGTCAGCAAACTTTGTCAGCCAAAGTCCTCCCATGTTGGCCTGTACTTCTGAGAAGTAGATGCCGAACAATAGGGGGCCAAGGACCGAGCCCTGTGGGACACCACTTGTGACCGGCTTAGAGTCTGACATAGCACCAGCAGCTCTAACCCTGTGGGTTCTGTCCTTAAGCCAGTTTGCAACCCATCTTGTGACATATGGGTTTACATTTAAGCCGGTAAGTTTTTCTACAATACCCGAGTTGGGTATTGTGTCGAAAGCCTTTGCAAGGTCAAGGTAGGCTGTATGGACTGCCTTTTCCTCATCAATGGCCTTGGTTACTGTTTCGAAGAAGTCGACCAAGTTCAAAAGGCATGATCTGCCCTTGACGAAGCCAAACTGTGTCGGGTCCAATGTCTGCAAGTCCCCTATATCTTTGTTTATAAGCTCCATTATGATCCTCTCCATAGCTTTGCAGACTAGACTTGTTAAGCTTATGGGGCGGTAATTACCAGGGTCTGTAGAGGCACCGCCTTTGTGGAGTGGGACCACAGTTGCCGTACGCCACTTCTTGGGCACGTATCCTGTGGTAAGGCTGAGATTAAACAGCTGCCTTATGTGCGGGTTTAATTCCTCATTTAGCTCGTGTAGCACACAGCCGGGGACACCATCCGGTTCCATTGATGCTGTGTTTTTAGCTTTAGAGAGAGCAGCTTTCACCTGCGCATTTGAGATGTCTGGGAGGCTACAATCCGCTGGGATAGTTATCTCTACTTTAGGGGGGGGAGGGGGGTGAACTTTGCACTGAACCTGTCTGCCAGTATGTTGGCAATGTCTGTGGGTTCAGTGATTTTTGTATCATTTTGGACTAATTCTGAGCATATCTGGGAGTTTCCACCCAGGTTCCTAACATAGCTGAAAAAGGCCTTATGATTGTCCTTTGAATCCATGGCAATGTTTCTCTCAAAATTGGCCTTAGTTGATTTTATGAGTGCTCGTATTTTTTTACTAATAATGATCAGGGGTGACTTCCCTTTTATGGATTTTGTTCTATCATGTAATAGCTTTCTCCTCTTATTGTAAAGTTTGTTAATGGCTGGGGTCCACCAGACTGGATGTTTGCCCTTTGTGGAAAGAGTCTTGGTTTTAATTGGGATTGCCTGACCCATGCAGTCCTGGAGGTGTTCATAGAAGGCATTTGTAAGGGCTTCCGCAGCTTGGGTTGTGGTTTCCACTGGCTCAGGGGCCTTGAAGGATACCACACCAGTCTTGAGTAGTGTGAAGTTTGCTTTAGAGAAGTTCTTCACTGTGGTCTTTTTTGTTTGGGGTGGGGGCGGGATGTGGATTTCCAGTGAGATTAGTTTATGATCGGATCTCACTAATGAGGGATATACTCCGTGTGCAGCATTTTTTCCCCATGTTTGTGATAATGAGATCTAGTATATTTTCTCCTCTCGTGGGAACAGTGACTAGCTGTTCCATGGCATTTGAATTATGAACTCCAGGAACTGTTGGGCTAGAAAGTTAGGGCTTGAGTAATGTTCCCAGTCTATATTCGGGTAGTTGAAGTCACCCAATATGATGGTGTTTGGAGATACATTTATAGCCTCCAGTGTCTTCAGGAAGGCTGTGTGGGGTTCCTGAGTTTGAGAGGGTGGCCTGTAGAATGCTACAATTTGTAGAGCAGTTTTGCCTATGGTTTGTTGCACCTGGATGGTTTCAAGCTTTGGGCATTGCCACCAACCTGGAGGTGTGGTTATCCTTTATGAATATGGATACACCCTCCTTTTGTGGTGTGGTCCGGTTTTGGGGCCAGAACGCATGATATGAGGTAAAACCTAATAGTGCCGGGTGCTCTCAGGAGCCTTGAACCAGGTTTCAGTTACAGCACAGACATCGATGTTTTCCATACTGAGAAGGGCCTCGAAAAGTCGTGCATTTTGAGATTTAGACTTCTGGCATTGAGCAGCATTACCCTCAGTTTCTTCCCATTTTGTTTTATAGGGTGGTAGGTTTAGAATTTGAGTCTTGCCTAAAAAGGCACTATGGGGTGGCAAGAGCCTTAGCCAATATCTGGAATCCCAGGGTGACAGGTGCAAGCCGTCCCTTAAGCAGCGTGGCTTGTCAAGCATGTCATCCCAGGCAGACAGACACTGGATCCCCTTTGAATGACACCAGACATTAAGCCAATTGTTAAAGCTGATCATCTTGTCTCTATATTGTGGCATCATTCTTGGTGAAGGAAGGATACTGCTCAGGGTCAGGGTCATACCTGCCTGGGCTACATAATCAGAGAGCTCCTTTATGTCTCTTTTCATGTAGTCTAGGAGGTATGTCTCAGGTCGCTCACACCAGCATGGACAATGACTGTGTCATATTTGTACTTGCCGTGGAGTGACCCGAGTGCTTGTGTTATGTGGCGGATTCTAGCCTGATAGGCAGCTTACTGTGACCCTCTCCTTGTTCAGCCTGGTGAGTGGGACGCCAGTGTGTCTGACTATGGAGTCACCTATGACAAGTATGTTTGGTGTTGTATTTGGCCTTAAGGGCTGTGACTGCTTTGCACACTGCTTTTGTGGTTTATGTGTTGCTTGTGGGGTGTCTTGAGGTAGCAGTTGTTTGGGTGTCTGCTTTGGAGGCCTCTGCTGTTTAGGTAAATTTTACTCAGAGCCTCGAGTATGTCTTTGTGTGTTTATGTGTTTGATTCAGTGGTGTGGCAGCATTATGTGAGGCTGGTTTTGTGGTGTGTGTAGTTGCCTTCTCCTCCTGTCTGGTCTTGCCAGTCCTGAGTTGAGAGAGCTCAGCCTCCAATTTGGCTAAATAGCTGCATCTCTCGCAAGTATTTGTGTTATGTGGGAGGAGGAGAGGGTTGTCTGTGTACATGAGGCAGTTATAACATTGCCTCAAGATTCCCAGATTCACCAGCTGGACCAGAGAGGAGATTGACAACTGACCTTTGGACATGCTAGAATAATATTGGGAATTCCTTAATAATTGAAAACAAGGGCCAGTGGGGAGTGAGGGTGTAGTGCTTTTAATTTTTAGTGCTGACATATAATTGCTTTAGTGAGCAAGTGCCAGGTAACTTGAGTGCAATGTGTTACAAGTAACTAAATGCAAAAACGACAAACAGTAACTTTCAAGTGAAACAAGGAACTAGTGCAGTAAGCAATGCAGATATCACTAATGATCCACAGAATCGCTGAGAAGCCGTGTATTAGGTGGAATTAGCTTCCAGGGAAATGAGCAAACAAACAACAAGAATATAAACAAAACTAGATTCAGCAGGCCTGGATCTAGTCTATGCTAGAGCAAACAAGGTGTACCAATTTCAGTAAGTGTATATACATGGCAGGAGATCCTGTAAATACACGAGGCAGGAAAAAATGGTGTAGGGCCCCAAACGCTCTGGAGAGGGCAATGTGTAAAGGTGTGCCATGGCTGCGATAACAAGTGGATAATGGATGTTACAAGTGTAAATTCAACACGGGTGGGGTGGAGGAACTATGGGTATGCAGTTATGGATCCAGGCGTGCCAGGGTTGGATGGCCAGGTTCTAATGGACCACCCTGTGGAGGTCAGCTAGTTTGTAATAGGTATATATGCTTACACACATGCAGACAACAATATGTTGAAGTGCATTCTTTGTAACACATGCATTCCATTCGTTGACATAAATAATAGGAATGTGCACATACAAACATCGACAGTAGATGGAATAATAGGCTGTGGAGAAGAGGGATGGGTCGAATAACACTGTATCACATTCCAGTTACCATCGGTAATCTGTACATGAACATACTGCGACATCTGTCTGCTGTATAACGTGCTAAATATGGATTACAAGATAACTGGAGTGAAGTGTCGGTGTCATAATGAATAAGGCACTAGTATGCTGGTGAAGCATATATAAACACCATTACACATGTGTAAGTGTGTATGAGCGGGGAATGTACTGACAGACAGATATACATATATATATATATATATATATATATATATATATATATATATATATATATAGATATATATAGATACACACACACACACACACAAATATATATATATATATATATATATATATATATAGATATACATATACATATAGACAGCAAGATATGAATACATATATATGAATGTAAATATATATATATATATATATATATATATATATATATATATATATATATATATATATATATATATATATATATATATATATATATATGTTACAGTAAATATACACATGTATATACCTAGGTTATGTTACAGCAGTTATGGGTAACATATGTTCAGAATGGGCATATGTTGGTGGGAGGTCCAATAAACAAACGTCTACATCCCATCCCCCCAGCTAGGCCTGTGAGACATACAGACATGCAATAAAGGTAAATATACCACTGCTTCCCAGACCACCGTCAGGAAACTACCAGTGGGAGAGATCTACAAGGTCTAACTTTAAACATGGACAGCGACGTCCCTTGTGGGACACAAAAAATCATGTTCTTCCAGTCAAGGCCAGTAAAATTGCTGTGACCAGGATGTAGCTGTACATGAAACAGTAGGTTGTGCAAGCCTGGTAACACATGCGTTAACACAACATACGATATGTGTCCCGACATGGGGAGAGTGGGCAGTGTGTAGGGGGTGTGTTCATATCCCACCTGCGCCCACAGTAAGGATGAGTGCTGTAGAAGAGTGGCAGGTAGGGGAACTATAGGTATGCGATTATGGGCCTAGGAGTGAAGGTGTTGGCTGGCAGAGATGTATTTGGACTGCCCCGTGGATGTAAGTAATATTCAGATGTGGGTATAGCAGACGCCCATACCTCCCAAACCTTAAGAGCACATCTACAGGATAGTCCGTAAACCATTGGGGGAAACACATAGGGACCATATCATTGAACTGTCCCCGATTACCAGGGACGTCCATGATTATGAATCAGAATCTAACACAGTCCCAACTAAACCCTCCTAGAACTAGTGATATTAGGAGGAAAGGTGGCGGAATACACATAATGAGTAATGACAATATGTAAGAGTCCTAAACAGCATGCACCTCAGACAATGTGCATGAATACATATGTGCTCTGGGTCCATCAATGTGTCAGGTTGATAGCACCAACCTTCTAAATGTTTCCCTGAGGTTGTTATGCAGTGTTCCTGATTCAGTGTTCATTCTTCCCCATTCGTATGAGAGGTCTGTTAGTGAAAGAAAGTGCATATTACGCCGACTACCTTTGAAAGATGATAGAATAATAGAGTTGGGATTACCACCTGTCCACCTTTGTGAGGGACACTCTCCTTTGGGGAGTTGTGTCCTGTAAAAGAAATGTAGTTATGGCAAATGTCATATGATTTAGTGCAAAGATTTCCTATATTTTCTGTAGTAGTTGCATAAAACAATTATTTTGTATCTGAAACACCTAAATGTTATAAGAAACAGTATAAGCAACTATAATGCTACAAGAATAACCGTTTATTTAGGCAAAACAGTGAAGTACTCTCCTTTCTACTGGCTGTGGGTATGTGCTGCCCTACAAAATCTGATGTCTCTACATACAGGTCCTATAGGGTTGCCACCTTTCCAAATTGCCAAAGTGGGACATGTTCTGTAGAAATGTCAGACTTTTCAGGACAAAACATACCTACAGCCATGCATAGTACAGAATTATACTTATTTGTGCAAATAAAAGCTTATTCTAGTAATATTTGAATTGCTTATGCTACTTCACATAACACATAGAAGTTTCATATATAAATTAACTGTTTTATGCAACTATTAAAGAAATGTAGAATATAATATTGTCCTGTAATCAGGACATTTGCTATGTCTTGATTATTTTCGCAGGACACAACTGCCTAAAGAGGGACTGTCCCTCACAAAGTGGGACAGGTGGTAACCCTAAAGTCCCACCTTGGCCAATTGAAAAGATGGCAAACCTATAATAGGTATGCTGTAGCATGACTCGGCCAATGGATGTGGCTCCCAAAACCCAACTACTTGTCTATACTGAAGAGTCTTGGTTCCCATGTATCAGCCAGATGGGAGCAGATTGTATGAGGAACAAACAAATAATATGATTAATTCACTGGACAGGCCGCTGATTCCGTCCAGTCGAATGCCATGCCATCGCCTAATGGGCAGCCATTCTCGATACTGTAGTCATGTAGTCTGATGTAATAGGCATCACAAGGTGGGAGCAGATTGTATGAGGAACACACAAATAATATGACTGATTCACTGAACTGGCCGCTGAATCCGTACAGTCGAACGCCATGCCGTCGCCTAATGGGCAGCCATTCCCAATACTGTAGTCATGTAGTCCGATGTAATAGGCATCACAACGTGGGAACAGATTGTATAAGGAACACACAAATAATATGACTGATTCACTGGACAGGCCGCTGATTCCCTACAGTCGAACACCATGCCTTCGCATAATGAGCAGCCATTCCCGATACTGTAGTCATGTAGTCTGATGTAATAGGCATCACAAGGTAATATTGTGGTCCTCGCTCCCACCCAGGGGTGTGAGTGACAGATGCAAGCACCAATGTCGGTGCATTTGCAAGTGCGGGAGGGAGCAGTGTAAGCATGTTTGGCTACCAGTATGCAAGTACTGCACTGGTAAAGCAATGTAGAGGCTAACCGAGTGTAAGAAGCTGTAACCAGAGGTCAGCAGTGCTTAACATCATGCAAAGCCATGCACACCTGCTGCCAACTGCTTTAATGTGCCTTACTCCCTCCATATCCAATGGGCTTGTTCTGCCCTGCAACCAAATAAATGTCCTTTGCAAGGGTCAGAACCAGGACCCTGCACACACAGCTAATATGAATTACCAATACAGCTATACAGTCAATGGACAATACCACAAACATATCATGCAGCGCAGTCATTCAACTGTATAGGAATGTATCCCATCATGTAGATGTATATTTGAGTGTTTATGTCCAGCATATAGGTACATACATATATAGAGATATATCAGCAACATACCATGTGGCAACAAAGCATTACAAACGAATGAAACGGGAAACACCGGTGACGCCTGTATTATATAGTGGTGTTGCTCTATGTGATCTCAAGACTCCCTCAGACAGACATGTGTCAGTCATACATGCAAATAGTTGTACATTGGCTGTATACATCACTCTGTGCATGCAATGTACATTAACACAACAGTACCTGTCCAATCATTATGTGTGAACAGTACTCTTGCAAGGTGCTGTGTGCAACATCATCATCATGATAAAGGTAAATAGGGTAACCATAGAGGGACTGGTAGTGTTGTGTGTACAATGGGGTCGTCCTCATCACGTGTACTTGGACCATGTAGGAGTGATGTGCATACCATGATCATGCGCCTGAGGGATAGGGGTGAGGATAACAGGAGTATGTTGTGATGCATATTACAAGGGTTTCATGTGTCCAATGGGCATGTGTGTGTAATGGACAGCTATGTATAGGGCAGATGCTGTTCTAGGAGCCAATTGGCCTTATGTTTCCGCAGGTGAGGGTCGGATGTAGGGGTAGGAGTGTAGATATGGCATGGAGGATAGGTAGGATCACAGAAAATACAGCATACAGGGTTGGTATATGACAATTTTGGGGGGGATACACCCCAGACAGGGATGGGTATTTGGCATTCACAAGCCCATGGGAACAGTGGGACAGAGGTCCCCAACCATGGGCAAATGCCACTGCACCTAAACAGCTGCAAGGGAGGCAGTGCTGGGGGCTGTCCAGGAGGGGCAGCATCACCCTGTAAATGTGACACTCTGCCCTTGAGCTGGTGTATCTGGCTTCAGAACCCCTTAGTGAGTCGCCAACGCAACATGTTCAGGACCGCACGACAGCAGACATGTACCTGTCTGGTCCCTCTCCCAGGGGGGACATGCTCCATCCTCAGTGTTAGTACCACCAGAAGGTGGTGCAGAGCCAACAGAGGTTGATGTCTAAGGCTGGGCCTCAGATGTGCTAGTGCCTGGTACCATGGTCAGCTGAAGTGGGACAGGAGGTTCTGCCGGGACCTCCCAACCCATTCAGCCTATGGTGTTGCAGTTTAAACCCACATATGGCTTAGTGATAGACAACAGCATACAGGATTACCTATGACAGTATGCATAGATATCACCAGCAACCCAACTCAACAGATGGTATACATTTGCAGAGGGAGCACAACACATGCATATATACTGCATGCTATCTGTACAATGTGTAGTAGACGTGTGACCGCAGCTATGAACAGTTGCCCATTATTGGCTTGTCACTGGGAACCCCAGACAGTGTCTGTTATACCACTGTCTCATGTGACACATGTCCAGTCAGGGATGCGATGGCAGTAACACATCCCTATCATCATGTACTGTCTGCAATCCTCACACCATGCTTCGGCTGTGCACAGAAGTGTGTTCAGTGTGTAACACAGGAAACAAATGGTTGCACACTGACCAGTTCACAGATGGCCCTACAGATGGGGGTCCCTCATGAACAGACTACTGTCATGTCTGTATTATAACATTCAGAATAGTCATTACCACACACTTGTTAAACAGGCAGTAGTCTCAATGCAGCATAGCTACACTTACATGCTGTAGTCACATCACCCTCCTGTCTTTAGGCTATTTCCCACTGTGGAAAATGATTGAGGTACATCCAGATATCATTTGTGATGCTGTGTCAGAACACCATATCCAGGTACCACTCACAGTGACTGTCATGGCCAAATAACAACATGTTTTCCCTAGATAGAGTACTGTGTTTATCATGTGGATGGCTATGGGAACACCATCACAGCTGTACCACATGCAATCAGCTAGAGGAGGACTGCAATAGGTGCAGACACTATCACCTGACCATGTCCATCACTTACAATACATATGCTGCTGCTGTGCAGGTGTACTCCTTCATATCCACCAGAGAGTGTGTTGGTGGGACAGGCAAAGTACACTAGGGAAGGACTTAACCATAAGCACCATCTGCCACACGCCGAACAGTACAGGGTCAAACCCCAGACTGACTACTCATTACTATTACATGTGCATGGTGTTACTACATGTGCCACAAAGGCGACATGTTGCTGTGCTGTAAGAACATATATGTGTGTAGGTGAGTGACATCTGCAACAGAGATATAGTAGACATACATTAGATGTGGCACACATGGCTGTCCACATGAATGGATGTCATTGTCACCACAAAGTACAGTTTTGTACCTACCATAAATGTAGATGTCCGAACTGGATAGCATCTGCAGTCATAACAAATGGGTTGTCCTGTCGTCAGGCAGCCCTTCGGTCGGATTCCAAAGTCTGGGTCCGCTTCGCTGATGTCGCACTTCACCCGACGCCATCTCTGCTGGTCTGGTATAAAGGCATCAGCTGATGCCATTTTCTTAAGTGTTTCTTGCCCCAGATGCCAGTTGCCCTCTTGGAAGGCTAAATTTTGGATAAATGCCAATGTATGCAGACAAGGTAGAAGGCAAATACAAAAAATAAGCATGTATGTACATATATACAAACAAATACACCATAAGAGACTCCCCCCCAGCTAGCTATTGGGAGGGTAAATACCCTAGGAGTACCACAGAGGGAAAGAGGGTGGGTAATCCTGACTGCAGATGCTATCCAGTTCGGACATCTACATTTATGGTAGGTACAAAACTGTACTATGTCCTTCATGGATGCATCTGCAGTCATAACAAATGGGTAGGATACCATAGCCAAACTAGGGGTGGAGGTAGGAAAAATTATGGTGTAGTTAGGATCCCTTGCAGTACAGCAGTGGCAAACCCTGCTCGGGATCTAGAGTACAGAGGTAAATTGTAATGCTTGGCAAATGTATGCACGGAGGTCCAAGTAGCTGCCTCAATAATGTCCTTGGTTGCCACTCCTCGTAAGAAAGCTGTGGTAGTGGCTGTAGCTCTTGTTGAATGAGGTCTTATGTTCTGTGGCATTGGTTTTCCATGGTGGGAGTAACAGAATCTTATGCAATTTCCTATCCATTTGGAGATTGTCTGTTTGGAAATTGCTTTTCCTTCCCTTCCTGTTGCATAGGCTACCAAAAGCTGATCAGTTTTCCTGTTACTTTTTGTTCTGTCCAGGTAGTAGCGTAACTGCCTATGTACATCCAAGGTATGTAGCAGTCTTTCCCCCCTGTTCTGTGGGTTGGGAAAGAAGGTAGGTAGGTGGATTGCCTGGTTTAAAGATACTCTGAATACCACCTTAGGCATAAATGTAGGATTAGTTCTCATGGACACCCTGTCTTGATGGAAGATTAGGAAGGGTTGCACTGCCATTAAGGCCTGTAGTTCAGAAACCCTCCTTGCTGAGGTAATTGCCAGTAGGAAAGCAGTTTTCCATGATAGGTGCTGCAGATCTGCTGTTGCTGCTGGTTCAAAAGGTGGGAGTGTCAACTTTTCTAGCACAAAGTTCAAGTCCCATGCTGGTAATGGAGGTTTCCTAGGAGGTTTTACATTCTTTATCCCTCTGAGGAATTGCCTGAGTAGTGGATGTGAGAAGACAGGTGGATCATAGCTGCATTCTGCAGAAATAGCTGATGCATGTATCTTGATGGAGGAATAGGACAGGCCTGTATGTAGGAGCTCTGCCAAATACTCCAGGATGTTAGCAATGTCTATGTTTGACACATCTTTTCCTCTTTCAGCACTCCAAGTGACAAACCTTTTCCATTTTCCTGCATAGTTCCTTCTTGTTGAAGGTCTTCGGGCTTCAAGGATAATGTCTTTAACCCTTTGTGATAAGTCTGGGTTAGTTGTTGTTAAGTGATGTTCCAGGCAGTCAGTTGTAAGGTTTTTAGGTTTGGATGCATGATGTTGTAGTTGTTCTGAGTTAACATCAAAGGTATCAAGGGTATTGTCCACATTATCCCCTGTGACATGCTCCTCAGCAAAGGATACCAGTGTTGTCTTGGCCAATTTGGAGCTATCAGGATTATCCTTGGGCGCTCCTCTTTGATTTTCAGAAGTACCTTGTGCATTAAAGGAAGAGGTGGGAATGCATATGCTATTAGGCCTTTCCAACTGAAGGATAGAGAGTCCACCCTCCATGCCTGTGGGTGGGCGTCCTTGTGCAGAATTTCCTGAGCTGGTGGTTGAGTGGGGATGTGAACAGGTCTATTTGTGGCATTCCCCATTTCTTTGTGATGGCCTTGAAGATGTCGGGTGCAGCATCCATTCGTGAGCATCCGAGGTGGTTCTGCTTAACATGTCTGCTAGGGTGTTTTCTTTTCCTGGCACAAATATTGCCTGTAACTGGATGTTGTAGCTCAGAGCCATGTTCCAAAGGTCCAGAGTCATTCTGCATAGGGGGTATGAATGAGTGCCCCCTTGCTTGTTGATGTACCACATGACTGTGGTGTTGTCTGTCCTTATCATTAAATGGCCTTCTTTGAGGAATGGCCTGAATTTCTGGATTGCTAGTTTTACTGTCAGCATTTCTTTTTGGTTTATGTGCAGGTGCAGCTGGTCTGGAGTCCACAATCCTTGTATGCACTTGTCCAACATGTGCTCGCCCCAGCCTAGGTCTGAGGCGTCCATTGTGATGTTTTTTTTTGCTTGACCGTTTTGGAAGGGCAAGCCTAGGTTTGACTGGCATGCCTGTGCCCACCATAGGAACTCTTGTTTCAGGCATGCTATTAGTGGTATTTCGGTTTCTAAGCTGTGCCTGTGTTGAGACCATAAATTCTTTAGGTACCACTGTAGCTTTCTCATATGCAGTCTGGCATAGGGAATCAGGAGTATGCATGATGCCATGAAGCCCAAGGCCTGTAGTATTTTTCTTGCTGTTAACTTGTTCTTTTTTGTTAATGCCAAGAAGTAGAGAGGAAGTTGTTCTTGTTTTTCTGCAGTCAGGAATGCCATTTGTTTTACTGTGTCCAATTCTGCACCCAAGAATGTTCTTGTCTGGGATGGAATCAGTCTTGACTTTTTTAAAATGACTGTGTATCCCAGGGCTTGTAGTAAGCAAATGACCCTTTGTAAATCTGTTGTCAGCTTGTCTTTGTTGTCCGCTTGTAGCAGGCAGTCATCCAGGTATGGATAGATTTGGATTCCCTGTAGCCTGCAATGAGCGATTACTGATGCCAGGCATTTTGTGAATACTCTGGGCGCAGTAGATAAGCCAAAGGGCAATGCTGAGAATTGATAATGCTCTGATCCTGCAAGGAATCTGAGGTATCTTCTGCAATTTGGTCGGATGGGGACGTGCAGGTATGCCTCCTTGAGATCTAGAGTCACCAGCCAACACTCCTTGCCCAGCATGGGAAGAAGTTGCTGCAAGGTCAGCATTTTGAATTTTGGAACGATGATGTATGTGTTTAAGATGGACAGATCGAGAATGGGTCTCCAAGATTTCTCTTTTCTTGGGACTAGAAAGAGTCTGGAGTAAAACCTTTCCTGTTGATTTACTGGTACTCTTTCCACAGCTCTCATCTTGGTTAGTTGAGCTACCTGGTTTAGAGCTTCTGTTTTTTGAGTTGGAGGTAAGTTTGGCATTCCTCTTTTACTGGTAAGGTGTGGAAGTGGAACCTGTAGCCTTGGTCTATGGTTTTTAAAATCCACTTGTCTTTTGTGATATAATGCCAATTTTGTGAAAATAAAGCTAACTTTCCGCCTAAAGGTGCTGCTATTTGCTCCCTGGTAGGTGGTGTCAGAGTCAAGTCACTGTGATTGTCCTGTTGCAGTGGCAGTGGTTGTGTCAGTGCCTCGCTGGTTATTGCCTTGCCACTGGCGTCCTCTGTAGGCACCTCCTCTGGATTGGCTTCTGCCTCTAGAGCGTCTATTCCTGCCTCTTTGGGTCTTTGAGGAGTCTGGAAAGGACCAATTTTTGGCAGGCCAGTTTCTGCTAAACCGAGGGGGCTGAACCTGTAAGAAATCCTTAACTGTTTGTACAGATTTTGCCTTCTCTTCCATTTTCTTCATTACTTCCTGAGCAGAGGTACCAAATAGACTGTCCTTATCCATAGGAGCATCTAACAGTTTAGCTTTTACATGATCCGGCAGGACCTGTTCTTTCAACCATGCATGCCTTCTTATCACTGTGCCAGTCATGGCTGATCTAAATGAAGCCTCCAGTGCATCATAGCCACATTTTAAAGAATGGTTACTAACCTGCTGTATGTTATTCACCATTTTTAAAACATATTTCTTATCTAAGGATTCTTCAGAGGAAAGTTTCTTAGTCAACTGATCAAGCATGAACTCTTGGTATTGGATCATGTGAAACTGACAGTTTAAAGCTCTAGCTGAGAGAGTAGCAGAGGTGTAAACTTTTTTGCCCCATCTCTCTAATGACCTGGATTCCCTTTCAGAAGGGAGAGGGTTTTTTGTTGAGGTAGAAGCTACTGCCTTAAGCCCCTGGGAGATAGTCTCAGGATCTGCAAGTGGGGCCTTGAAAAGGTGGTGATGAGTTTGTGGCACCCTGTAAAATCTGTCTGGCTTGGCAGGGGCTGGGGGTAAAGAATCAGGTGCAGTGCAAACATGTTTTCCCTAGATAGAGTACTGTGTTTATCATGTGGATGGCTATGGGAACACCATCACAGCTGTACCACATGCAATCAGCTAGAGGAGGACTGCAATAGGTGCAGACACTATCACCTGACCATGTCCATTACTTGCAATACATATGCTGCTGCTGTGCAGGTGTACTCCTTCATATCCACCAGAGAGTGTTGGTGGGACAGGCAAAGTACACTAGGGAAGGACTTAACCATAAGCACCATCTGCCACACGAACAGTACAGGGTCAAACCCCAGACTGACTACTCATTACTATTACATGTGCATGGTGTTACTACATGTGCCACAAAGGCGACATGTTGCTGTGCTGTAAGAACATATATGTGTGTAGGTGAGTGACATCTGCAACAGAGATATAGTAGACATACATTAGATGTGGCACACATGGCTGTCCACATGAATGGATGTCATTGTCACCACAAAGTACAGTTTTGTACCTACCATAAATGTAGATGTCGAACTGGATAGCATCTGCAGTCATAACAAATGGGTTGTCCTGTCGTCAGGCAGCCCTTCGGTCGGCCGGATTCCAAAGTTTGGGTCCGGCTTCGGCTGATGTCGCACTTCACCCGACGTCATCTCTGCTGGTCTTTGGGTATAAAGGCATCAGCCGATGCCATTTTCTTCAGTGTTTCTTGCCCCAGATGCTAGTTGCCCTCTTGGAAGGCTAAATCTTGGATAAATGCCAATGTATGCAGACAAGGTAGAAGGCAAATACAAAAAAAAAGCATGTATGTACATATATACAAAACACACCATAAGAGACTCCCCCCCAGCTAGCTATTAGGAGGGTAAACACCCTAGGAGTACCACAGAGGGGAAGGAGGGTGGGTAATCCTGACTGCAGATGCTATCCAGTTCGGACATCTACATTTATGGTAGGTACAAAACTGTACTATGACCTTCATGGATGCATCTGCAGTCATAACAAATGGGTAGAATACCATAGCCAAACTAGGGGTGGAGGTAGGAAAAATTATGGTGTAGTTAGGATCCCTTGCAGTACAGCAGTGGCAAACCCTGCTCGGGATCTAGAGTACAGAGGTAAATTGTAATGCTTGGCAAATGTATGCACGGAGGTCCAAGTAGCCGCCTCAATAATGTCCTTGGTTGCCACTCCTCGTAAGAAAGCTGTGGTAGTGGCTGTAGCTCTTGTTGAATGAGGTCTTATGTTCTGTGGCATTGGTTTTCCATGGTGGGAGTAACAGAATCTTATGCAATTTCCTATCCATTTGGAGATTGTCTGTTTGGAAATTGCTTTTCCTTCCCTTCCTGTTGCATAGGCTACCAAAAGCTGATCAGTTTTCCTGTTACTTTTTGTTCTGTCCAGGTAGTAGCGTAACTGCCTATGTACATCCAAGGTATGTAGCAGTCTTTCCCCCCTGTTCTGTGGGTTGGGAAAGAAGGTAGGTAGGTGGATTGCCTGGTTTAAAGATACTCTGGATACCACCTTAGGCATAATTGTAGGATTAGTTCTCATGGACACCCTGTCTTGATGGAAGATTAGGAAGGGTTGCACTGCCATTAAGGCCTGTAGTTCAGAAACCCTCCTTGCTGAGGTAATTGCCAGTAGGAAAGCAGTTTTCCATGATAGGTGCTGCAGATCTGCTGTTGCTGCTGGTTCAAAAGGTGGGAGTGTCAACTTTTCTAGCACAAAGTTCAAGTCCCATGCTGGTAATGGAGGTTTCCTAGGAGGTTTTACATTCTTTATCCCTCTGAGGAATTGCCTGAGTAGTGGATGTGAGAAGACAGGTGGATCGTAGCTGTATTCTGCAGAAATAGCTGATGCATGTATCTTGATGGAGGAATAGGACAGGCCTGTATGTAGGAGCTCTGCCAAATACTCCAGGATGTTAGCAATGTCTATGTTTGACACATCTTTTCCTCTTTCAGCACTCCAAGTGACAAACCTTTTCCATTTTCCTGCATAGTTCCTTCTTGTTGAAGGTCTTCGGGCTTCAAGGATAATGTCTTTAACCCTTTGTGATAAGTCTGGGTTAGTTGTTGTTAAGTGATGTTCCAGGCAGTCAATTGTAAGGTTTTTAGGTTTGGATGCATGATGTTGTAGTTGTTCTGAGTTAACATCAAAGGTATCAAGGGTATTGTCCACATTATCCCCTGTGACATGCTCCTCAGCAAAGGATACCAGTGTTGTTGGAGCTATCAGGATTATCCTTGGCGCTCCTCTTTGATTTTCAAGTACCTTGTGCATTAAAGGAAGAGGTGGGAATGCATATGCTATTAGGCCTTTCCAACTGAAGGATAGAGAGTCCACCCTCCATGCCTGTGGGTGGGGCGTCCTTGTGCAGAATTTCCTGAGCTGGTGGTTGAGTGGGGATGTGAACAGGTCTATTTGTGGCATTCCCCATTTCTTTGTGATGGCCTTGAAGATGTCCGGGTGCAGCATCCATTCGTGAGCATCCGAGGTGGTTCTGCTTAACATGTCTGCTAGGGTGTTTTCTTTTCCTGGCACAAATATTGCCTGTAACTGGATGTTGTAGCTCAGAGCCATGTTCCAAAGGTCCAGAGTCATTCTGCATAGGGGGTATGAATGAGTGCCCCCTTGCTTGTTGATGTACCACATGACTGTGGTGTTGTCTGTACTTATCATTAAATGGCCTTCTTTGAGGAATGGCCTGAATTTCTGGATTGCTAGTTTTACTGCCAGCATTTCTTTTTGGTTTATGTGCAGGTGCAGCTGGTCTGGAGTCCACAATCCTTGTATGCACTTGTCCAACATGTGCGCGCCCCAGCCTAGGTCTGAGGCGTCCGTTGTGATGGTTTGTTTTGCTTGACCGTTTTGGAAGGGCAAACCTAGGTTTGACTGGCATGCCTGTGCCCACCATAGGAACTCTTGTTTCAGGCATGCTATTAGTGGTATTTCGGTTTCTAAGCTGTGCCTGTGTTGAGACCATAAATTCTTTAGGTACCACTGTAGCTTTCTCATATGCAGTCTGGCATAGGGAATCAGGAGTATGCATGATGCCATGAAGCCCAAGGCCTGTAGTATTTTTCTTGCTGTTAACTTGTTCTTTTGTTAATGCCAAGAAGTAGAGAGGAAGTTGTTCTTGTTTTTCTGCAGTCAGGAATGCCATTTGTTTTACTGTGTCCAATTCTGCACCCAAGAATGTTCTTGTCTGGGATGGAATCAGTCTTGACTTTTTTAAAATGACTGTGTATCCCAGGGCTTGTAGTAAGCAAATGACCCTTTGTAAATCTGTTGTCAGCTTGTCTTTGTTGTCCGCTTGTAGCAGGCAGTCGTCCAGGTATGGATAGATTTGGATTCCCTGTAGCCTGCAATGAGATTACTGATGCCAGGCATTTTGTGAATACTCTGGGCGCAGTAGATAAGCCAAAGGGCAATGCTGAGAATTGATAATGCTCTGATCCTGCAAGGAATCTGAGGTATCTTCTGCAATTTGGTCGGATGGGGACGTGCAGGTATGCCTCCTTGAGATCTAGAGTCACCAGCCAACACTCCTTGCCCAGCATGGGAAGAAGTTGCAAGGTCAGCATTTTGAATTTTGGAACGATGATGTATGTGTTTAAGATGGACAGATCGAGAATGGGTCTCCAAGATTTCTCTTTTCTTGGGACTAGAAAGAGTCTGGAGTAAAAACCTTTTCCCTGTTGATTTACTGGTACTCTTTCCACAGCTCTCATCTTGGTTAGTTGAGCTACCTGGTTTAGAGCTTCTGTTTTTTGAGTTGGAGGTAAGTTTGGCATTCCTCTTTTTACTGGTAAGGTGTGGAAGTGGAACCTGTAGCCTTGGTCTATGGTTTTTAAAATCCACTTGTCTTTTGTGATATAATGCCAATTTTGTGAAAATAAAGCTAACTTTCCGCCTAAAGGTGCTGCTATTTGCTCCCTGGTAGGTGGTGTCAGAGTCAAGTCACTGTGATTGTCCTGTTGCAGTGGCAGTGGTTGTGTCAGTGCCTCGCTGGTTATTGCCTTGCCACTGGCGTCCTCTGTAGGCACCTCCTCTGGATTGGCTTCTGCCTCTAGAGCGTCTATTCCTCCCTCTTTGGGTCTTTGAGGAGTCTGGAAAGGACCAATTTTTGGCAGGCCAGTTTCTGCTAAACCGAGGGGGCTGAACCTGAAAGAAATCCTTAACTGTTTGTACAGATTTTGCCTTCTCTTCCATTTTCTTCATTACTTCCTGAGCAGAGGTACCAAATAGACTGTCCTTATCCATAGGAGCATCTAACAGTTTAGCTTTTACATGATCCGACAGGACCTGTTCTTTCAACCATGCATGCCTTCTTATCACTGTGCCAGTCATGGCTGATCTAAATGAAGCCTCCAGTGCATCATAGCCACATTTTAAAGAATGGTTACTAACCTGCTGTATGTTATTCACCATTTTTAAAACATATTTCTTATCTAAGGATTCTTCAGAGGAAAGTTTCTTAGTCAACTGATCAAGCATGAACTCTTGGTATTGGATCATGTGAAACTGACAGTTTAAAGCTCTAGCTGAGAGAGTAGCAGAGGTGTAAACTTTTTTGCCCCATCTCTAATGACCTGGATTCCCTTTCAGAAGGGAGAGGGTTTTTGTTGAGGTAGAAGCTACTGCCTTAAGCCCCTGGGAGATAGTCTCAGGATCTGCAAGTGGGGCCTTGAAAAGGTGGTGATGAGTTTGTGGCACCCTGTAAAATCTGTCTGGCTTGGCAGGGGCTGGGGGTAAAGAATCAGGTGCAGTGCAAACATGTTTTCCCTAGATAGAGTACTGTGTTTATCATGTGGATGGCTATGGGAACACCATCACAGCTGTACCACATGCAATCAGCTAGAGGAGGACTGCAATAGGTGCAGACACTATCACCTGACCATGTCCATTACTTGCAATACATATGCTGCTGCTGTGCAGGTGTACTCCTTCATATCCACCAGAGAGTGTGTTGGTGGGACAGGCAAAGTACACTAGGGAAGGACTTAACCATAAGCACCATCTGCCACACGCCGAACAGTACAGGGTCAAACCCCAGACTGACTACTCATTACTATTACATGTGCATGGTGTTACTACATGTGCCACAAAGGCGACATGTTGCTGTGCTGTAAGAACATATATGTGTGTAGGTGAGTGACATCTGCAACAGAGATATAGTAGACATACATTAGATGTGGCACACATGGCTGTCCACATGAATGGATGTCATTGTCACCACAAAGTACAGTTTTGTACCTACCATAAATGTAGATGTCCGAACTGGATAGCATCTGCAGTCATAACAAATGGGTTGTCCTGTCGTCAGGCAGCCCTTCGGTCGGCCGGATTCCAAAGTTTGGGTCCGGCTTCGGCTGATGTCGCACTTCACCCGACGTCATCTCTGCTGGTCTTTGGGTATAAAGGCATCAGCCGATGCCATTTTCTTCAGTGTTTCTTGCCCCAGATGCTAGTTGCCCTCTTGGAAGGCTAAATTTTGGATAAATGCCAATGTATGCAGACAAGGTAGAAGGCAAATACAAAAAAAAAGCATGTATGTACATATATACAAACAAATACACCATAAGAGACTCCCCCCCAGCTAGCTATTAGGAGGGTAAACACCCTAGGAGTACCACAGAGGGGAAGGAGGGTGGGTAATCCTGACTGCAGATGCTATCCAGTTCGGACATCTACATTTATGGTAGGTACAAAACTGTACTATGACCTTCATGGATGCATCTGCAGTCATAACAAATGGGTAGAATACCATAGCCAAACTAGGGGTGGAGGTAGGAAAAATTATGGTGTAGTTAGGATCCCTTGCAGTACAGCAGTGGCAAACCCTGCTCGGGATCTAGAGTACAGAGGTAAATTGTAATGCTTGGCAAATGTATGCACGGAGGTCCAAGTAGCCGCCTCAATAATGTCCTTGGTTGCCACTCCTCGTAAGAAAGCTGTGGTAGTGGCTGTAGCTCTTGTTGAATGAGGTCTTATGTTCTGTGGCATTGGTTTTCCATGGTGGGAGTAACAGAATCTTATGCAATTTCCTATCCATTTGGAGATTGTCTGTTTGGAAATTGCTTTTCCTTCCCTTCCTGTTGCATAGGCTACCAAAAGCTGATCAGTTTTCCTGTTACTTTTTGTTCTGTCCAGGTAGTAGCGTAACTGCCTATGTACATCCAAGGTATGTAGCAGTCTTTCCCCCCTGTTCTGTGGGTTGGGAAAGAAGGTAGGTAGGTGGATTGCCTGGTTTAAAGATACTCTGGATACCACCTTAGGCATAATTGTAGGATTAGTTCTCATGGACACCCTGTCTTGATGGAAGATTAGGAAGGGTTGCACTGCCATTAAGGCCTGTAGTTCAGAAACCCTCCTTGCTGAGGTAATTGCCAGTAGGAAAGCAGTTTTCCATGATAGGTGCTGCAGATCTGCTGTTGCTGCTGGTTCAAAGGTGGGAGTGTCAACTTTTCTAACACAAAGTTCAAGTCCCATGCTGGTAATGGAGGTTTCCTAGGAGGTTTTACATTCTTTATCCCTCTGAGGAATTGCCTGAGTAGTGGATGTGAGAAGACAGGTGGATCGTAGCTGTATTCTGCAGAAATAGCTGATGCATGTATCTTGATGGAGGAATAGGACAGGCCTGTATGTAGGAGCTCTGCCAAATACTCCAGGATGTTAGCAATGTCTATGTTTGACACATCTTTTCCTCTTTCAGCACTCCAAGTGACAAACCTTTCCATTTTCCTGCATAGTTCCTTCTTGTTGAAGGTCTTCGGGCTTCAAGGATAATGTCTTTAACCCTTTGTGATAAGTCTGGGTTAGTTGTTGTTAAGTGATGTTCCAGGCAGTCAATTGTAAGGTTTTTAGGTTTGGATGCATGATGTTGTAGTTGTTCTGAGTTAACATCAAAGGTATCAAGGGTATTGTCCACATTATCCCCTGTGACATGCTCCTCAGCAAAGGATACCAGTGTTGTCTTGGCCAATTTGGAGCTATCAGGATTATCCTTGGCTCCTCTTTGATTTTCAGAAGTACCTTGTGCATTAAAGGAAGAGGTGGGAATGCATATGCTATTAGGCCTTTCCAACTGAAGGATAGAGAGTCCACCCTCCATGCCTGTGGGTGGGGCGTCCTTGTGCAGACTTTCCTGAGCTGGTGGTTGAGTGGGGATGTGAACAGGTCTATTTGTGGCATTCCCCATTTCTTTGTGATGGCCTTGAAGATGTCGGGTGCAGCATCCATTCGTGAGCATCCGAGGTGGTTCTGCTTAACATGTCTGCTAGGGTGTTTTCTTTTCCTGGCACAAATATTGCCTGTAACTGGATGTTGTAGCTCAGAGCCATGTTCCAAAGGTCCAGAGTCATTCTGCATAGGGGGTATGAATGAGTGCCCCCTTGCTTGTTGATGTACCACATGACTGTGGTGTTGTCTGTACTTATCATTAAATGGCCTTCTTTGAGGAATGGCCTGAATTTCTGGATTGCTAGTTTTACTGCCAGCATTTCTTTTTGGTTTATGTGCAGGTGCAGCTGGTCTGGAGTCCACAATCCTTGTATGCACTTGTCCAACATGTGCGCGCCCCAGCCTAGGTCTGAGGCGTCCGTTGTGATGGTTTGTTTTGCTTGACCGTTTTGGAAGGGCAAACCTAGGTTTGACTGGCATGCCTGTGCCCACCATAGGAACTCTTGTTTCAGGCATGCTATTAGTGGTATTTCGGTTTCTAAGCTGTGCCTGTGTTGAGACCATAAATTCTTTAGGTACCACTGTAGCTTTCTCATATGCAGTCTGGCATAGGGAATCAGGAGTATGCATGATGCCATGAAGCCCAAGGCCTGTAGTATTTTTCTTGCTGTTAACTTGTTCTTTTTTGTTAATGCCAAGAAGTAGAGAGGAAGTTGTTCTTGTTTTTCTGCAGTCAGGAATGCCATTTGTTTTACTGTGTCCAATTCTGCACCCAAGAATGTTCTTGTCTGGGATGGAATCAGTCTTGACTTTTTTAAAATGACTGTGTATCCCAGGGCTTGTAGTAAGCAAATGACCCTTTGTAAATCTGTTGTCAGCTTGTCTTTGTTGTCCGCTTGTAGCAGGCAGTCGTCCAGGTATGGATAGATTTGGATTCCCTGTAGCCTGCAATGAGTGATTACTGATGCCAGGCATTTTGTGAATACTCTGGGTGCAGTAGATAAGCCAAAGGGCAATGCTGAGAATTGATAATGCTCTGATCCTGCAAGGAATCTGAGGTATCTTCTGCAATTTGGTCGGATGGGGACGTGCAGGTATGCCTCCTTGAGATCTAGAGTCACCAGCCAACACACCTTGCCCAGCATGGGAAGAAGTTGCTGCAAGGTCAGCATTTTGAATTTTGGAACGATGATGTATGTGTTTAAGACGGACAGATCGAGAATGGGTCTCCAAGATTTCTCTTTTCTTGGGACTAGAAAGTGTCTGGAGTAAAAACCTTTTCCCTGTTGATTTACTGGTACTCTTTCCACAGCTCTCATCTTGGTTAGTTGAGCTACCTGGTTTAGAGCTTCTGTTTTTTGAGTTGGAGGTAAGTTTGGCATTCCTCTTTTTACTGGTAAGGTGTGGAAGTGGAACCTGTAGCCTTGGTCTATGGTTTTTAAATCCACTTGTCTTTTGTGATATAATGCCAATTTTGTGAAAATAAAGCTAACTTTCCGCCTAAAGGTGCTGCTATTTGCTCCCTGGTAGGTGGTGTCAGAGTCAAGTCACTGTGATTGTCCTGTTGCAGTGGCAGTGGTTGTGTCAGTGCCTCGCTGGTTATTGCCTTGCCACTGGCGTCCTCTGTAGGCACCTCCTCTGGATTGGCTTCTGCCTCTAGAGCGTCTATTCCTGCCTCTTTGGGTCTTTGAGGAGTCTGGAAATGACCAATTTTTGGCAGGCCAGTTTCTGCTAAACCGAGGGGACTGAACCTGTAAGAAATCCTTAACTGTTTGTACAGATTTTGCCTTCTCTTCCATTTTCTTCATTACTTCCTGAGCAGAGGTACCAAATAGACTGTCCTTATCCATAGGAGCATCTAACAGTTTAGCTTTTACATGATCCGACAGGACCTGTTCTTTCAACCATGCATGCCTTCTTATCACTGTGCCAGTCATGGCTGATCTAAATGAAGCCTCCAGTGCATCATAGCCACATTTTAAAGAATGGTTACTAACCTGCTGTATGTTATTCACCATTTTAAAACATATTTCTTATCTAAGGATTCTTCAGAGGAAAGTTTCTTAGTCAACTGATCAAGCATGAACTCTTGGTATTGGATCATGTGAAACTGACAGTTTAAAGCTCTAGCTGAGAGAGTAGCAGAGGTGTAAACTTTTTTGCCCCATCTCTAATGACCTGGATTCCCTTTCAGAAGGAGAGGTTTTTGTTGAGGTAGAAGCTACTGCCTTAAGCCCCTGGGAGATAGTCTCAGGATCTGCAAGTGGGGCCTTGAAAAGGTGGTGATGAGTTTGTGGCACCCTGTAAAATCTGTCTGGCTTGGCAGGGGCTGGGGGTAAAGAATCAGGTGCAGTGCAAACATCATTAAATGCATCATCCACAACAGGCAAAACTGGAGGTATAGCTAAGGGCCTATGTTGTGGTAAGTGCAGAAAGGTCCTAAGCCTTTTTCTTGAATCTGAGAAATCTTGTCCCTGCCATTGGAATTGCTCTCTCATGGCATGTTAGGTTTCCCCGAAGGAAAATTCCTCTGGTGGAGAGGCAGATGGAATGGATTCATCAGCATCGGAGTCTTCATAAGTGGAAAAAGGAGCCTCTGGCTGGTCTGTAGTGTCAGAGTCCTCCGAAGAATCATCAGAGCACTCTTGCTGGGGTGGCTCTGTCCTAGGTCTCTTTTCTGGAGGCTGGGAGGCCCTGTCTGGGTGTGATTGGGATCCCCTAATTAAGGAGATTAAATCCTCTGCCAGAGTAAGCATTTGAGAGCTAGAAGTGTGTCTGTGTGAGGGGGCCTTAACAGGCACTGTTTTAATAGTTTTGGCTGCTTTGGCCCTGGCAAAGGCCTTGATAGACATGGCTGCAGGAGGCCTAGCAGCACCACGTGCTGGGGTAGAGACATCCAAAGGGATGGTGTCAGATAAGTCACTGGAAACCACAGTAGTAGGCAAAATGTCAGAGGCCGATTCCACTAAAGTAGCAGGAGCCTCGGTAGTAGTCATGGATTCGGCTGAGGATTGACTGGTTTTCTCAGTTTCGGTCGAAACCGAGACACTCGCGGCTTGCTTATCCGTGGTTTCGGCCGAAACCGCGGACCGCGAGTGTCGGTCTTTTTCTTTGCGTTTTTTAACTATTTGGGTAGTCGGATGATCCGACGGCATAATGCACGCAAAATCTGAGCCAAAAAACTGTTCTGCAAACTCAGACCGACGCCTAAGCATTCATCGGTTGAAGGAAGCACAGGCTAGACAGGCAGCTACGTCGTGGTGTGGGCCTAAACAAGGTAGGCAGTAAGAGTGGAAATCTTTATGAGGTATTTGTTTCCCACAAGTTAAACAATTATTTACTTTTTCTGACATCGGCTGAGGCAAGAAAGAGTCCCCAACGGGGTACTTAGCTTTTTAGAAGTCTTCGAAGTAGTATTCGGTAGTAGGAATCTCTGGATCTGACTGACCGGCACTTGCGAACAGCTTCTGCTTCGGGCGCCACGCGGCAAGAAACACTGAAGAAAATGGCGTCGGCTGATGCCTTTATACCCGAAGACCAGCAGAGATGACGTCGGGTGAAGTGCGACATCAGCGGCCGGACCCAGACTTTGGAATCCGGCCGACCGAAGGGCTGCCTGACGACAGGACAACCCATTTGTTATGACTGCAGATGCATCCATGAAGGACATCCACACTCTCTAATGGACACGCATTGACACCTTTGCCAGGGCCACAAATACACAACCTAACAACTTAGTTTGCCACACTGCAGTAATGCACAGGACTACATGCACCACAGGGGATATCTGGAGGTTCTGTGGGCTAGGGCATGTGAAAGTGCTTGACATCTGTTGTATGCCAATGAGGGTTATACTGGGAGTAACTGTGGTTGGGAGCATCACGACCCACATGCAGACACAGGGTGCCAGTACTGGCATGCAGGTATGCATTCCTTCATGGGTTTGTAGTGGTTGGCTGTGCAAGATGGCTGTACAAAGCTGGGTGAGGGATAATCCTTGGCATCACATCACCTAACAGTGGTGTGCAGTTCAATGGTGTAGTGCCTGCAATGTCCCACACAGATGGGTACTGCATTATCTGGCCTGACATCCCGGTTATCAATGATTATGGCCATTTCTTTGCAATGCATGCCATGTCTGTGTTTGATAGTCCTTCATATGGACATTGCCTGGGATGTGCATGTGCCACAATACTGTACAGTGACATGTACAGGTGTACCTGGTTTGGCAGACACATGTTGTGTACACAGCCTGTTATCCCCCGATATGGCAATACTGGCCTGGTGTGGTGAAACCTGCTTATAGTGAGCAGGTCGACCCTGCACCTGCATGGATAGTATGATACAGGTATTCTGTGGTGTCAATGGCATGGGTCTATACAGGGCACATGTGTACAGCATTGTCTGGCCTCTGTGGATCACATTTGATGACACCACATATGTTGCAGGCATTCAGTGTGGAACACAGTGAAGGCACAATGTCCGCATATATGTGCCTGCTGTACCACTGTACAGGGTGCCATGTCCTCTGCAGGCCACTGCATTCACACCATGCCTACCATCTGTCAGCAATGTGCATGGTACTAGCAACATAGCGGGATATCCTAGCCAAGTTTGTTTGTGCATGGCACATGGATGCGGGACATATAACGGGTACTAGTAGGGCTGCATACTTTGTTCACCAAGCCTTTTTCCAGATGCATGGGTATGGCTTGCCAACACAATCCCATGGCTGACTGACAGCTGTACTCCTCCTGAGGTGGTCAATGTGTCATAAGATGGACACCATATAGGAAAACTACAAAATCAGGTCCCAAACTTGTCCAATGGTAAGACAATCACGGCCACCTCTACACAGGCTCTGACAGACAAACACACACTTGTCATGTCCTGTATACAAACCCCTACCATATCACACTGCAGCAATAACCATTTAGGGCACACCTGCAGGTGTATACCTAGGTGGATGACAACAGCAGGAATGGCAAAGGTGGTCATGCGATTTGTACACAGAGTGCATACTCTACACAGCACTGTACTTGTCTCACGCAGGCAGATACATATGCTTGGCATGTCTGGGATTACAACACCAACCTAACTACTTTATTACATTACAGCATTACACAGTTACAGAATGCGCTACCGAAATTACTGGGACACAGCACTCTCAGAGATGTATTTGTAGATGGGTGACATCATCAGCCTTGCCAAAGGTGAGTATAAGAAATGTATGGAGTGTGAGCAGTCTAAAAGCATTACTCAGTCCTCAGGCAGAAGGGGACAAACACACACATACACACACACACACACACACACACACACACACACACACACACACACACACACACACACACACACACACACACACACACACACACACCAAGTCTGGGATTAAAACACCAACTTAACTACTTTATTACACTACAGCATTATGCAGTTACAGAACCCGCTGCCGAGATTTACTGGGATACTGCACTCCCAGAGGTGTATTTGTAGGTGGCTGACATCATCAGCCTTGCCAAAGGTGGGTATAAGAAATGGAAGGAGTGTGAGCAGTCTAAAAGCATTACTCAGTCATCAGACACAAACACACACACACACACACACACACACACACACACACACACACACACACACACACACACACACACACGGCAAGTCTGGGATTAGAACACCGACCTAACTACTTTATTACACTACAGCATTATGCAGTTACAGAACACACTACCAAGATTACTGGGACACAGCACTCCCAGAGATGTATTTGTAGGTGGGTGAGCAGTCTAAAAGCATTACTCAGTCTTCAGGCAAATGGACACACACACACACACACACACACACACACACACACACACACACACACACACACACATGGCAAGTCTGGGATTAGAACACCAACCTAACTACTTTATTACACTACAGCATTACGCAGTTATAGAATGTGCTACTGAGAGTATTGGGACACAGCACTTCCAGAGGTGTATTTGTAGGTGAGTGACATCATCAGCCTCGCCAAAGGAGGGTATACGAATTGTATGGAGTGTGAGCAGTCTAAAAGCATTTTCAGTCCTCTGGCAAATGGGGACAAACATGCACACACACACACACACATCAATACCTGAGTGTGTGGGTGCAGTTGTGTGGTGGCATCCTGTCATGGGAACGTGCATTACTGCTTCCCAATGAGGCATCACACTTCCCACTGGCCTCTACCCTTGTAATCAGCTAGACCACACTCGTACCTCACCACTCCATGTAACTGTACCTGTGATGTCACCCTGTATGGATGTCAAGTCTGTAGCCACAGTAGCTTAATACACAGCCATCATGCTCTTGGATCAGTAGATGTGTTTGGAACGTGGGACATTCTCACTGTTATGTGGCAGCTACAGTGCATGTTGGTATATTCATACATATCTGTGAGTAGTCCACATTGACATATGGAACACTAACTGCAAATACTGACATCCACCGGCATGTGCAATTAGACCTGAAGGAGGACAGCAGAACATCATGACCAACATGCAGTTACTGTTGTTAAACAAGACACATACTGTTAACAGTACGGAATGCATTGTACACCTGTAGTACATGGTACGTCTGCTGCCTGTCAACAGTACTCAACAATTGTAAACTACACTTATCTTCCTAGTCTGTTCACCCTGTGCATCAGACCATATGAGCATGTCCCTGCACAGATGATGTGGATGTCAGGGATGCAGAACAGGCATCATCATATGTACAGGGAGATAATGTTTGCCAGAGGCCTAGGCTGCACCATTGGATTACATCATGTGTGTGGGTTAGGGCCTTTGATCTAATTGGGCATGTGTGGATGTTATGCATGTGTGTGTTGTGGTGCCCTACATATGTTTCCTATATGCGCGTGTATGTATGCACACAGTTCTGGCATGTGTCTGGCCTACACAGGGGTATTATTGACATCTGCAGACTGTACAGGCCAGGGTTTACAGTTCACGGTGTATGGCCATGGACATGTGACCTGTGCCTGCCAGGAGTTGCACTGGCAATACCAGGCAGAGGTGTAAATTGGGTAATGTCTGATGTCACTTGTCCGCTGGAACCGTGTCCCTGTTGGGACCGTCCCGGGCCACGTGCACGTGACCTGCTGTGTTGTGGTATGGACAGCAGAGCACCAGATGCACTGCTGCTGCTACTACTGCCACTATGGAAGCAGACATGTGAGGTAGCTCGTACACATAGACCTGCAACAGGTGATATAGCAGGCCTACATCCATGTGCCCGATGCCTCACTCCTACCAGATGTTCCAACACAGGCAGCTCATGCTTGCGGATTGTCATGCCATGGTCAAGGACTCCAACCATGTTACCCAACCATCTATCCAATGATTCTGCAATCTGCTGTTGAGAATTTACCATTGCCTGGATGTTGTTGTTTAAATAACGAGCAGCAGCCCTCTGAAGCCTCTGATCTTCTCTGTTGTGCCATTCAGCACATGCCTGTGCCTCCATTACAGCCTGAAACATGCGTCTGGTGACACCAGCTGCTGTGCTCTGTCTTGCAGGAGCATGTTGGCCAGAGGTCATCCTATGAGCAGCACTGGCCATGTGCCTGTGTGGGGCACCACTAGTCAGTTGGCTGACACCATGGTGTGCAGGCACACCTTCCATAGCCCCCATACTTTCCTGTTCCAAGCTACCACATGCCAACTGTCCTTCCTCTTTGGCCACTGGCGATGGGGTATGTGCAGGCATGGGATCTGTGTGCGGGGATGAGGGAGATATAGCTGGAATGGCAACCAATGGCACATTTTCAGTCACTGACAACTTTGCCTGTGCCTCAATCATACGTTCATCATCACTGCTAGAGTCTGTGGAGACACTAACAACAGATGTACTGCAGGAGGGCAATGCACCTACATCACAAAAGACACACACACACACACACACACACACACACACACACACACACACACACACACACACACACACACACACACACACACAGACACACACGCACACACAGACACACATGCATGTGACATGACAGAAGGCATGCAACATGCATGTCATATGGCAGACGGCATGCAGCGCAGACAATATTAGTGGTAGTTATCATACATTCCTGGGTTGCACACAACAGCATGCATGTGTCATAGCAGACAGTATGCAAATTATACAATCAAAGTAGTAGTTACCATACATCCCTGTGTTACATCATATAGACCAGCACAGGTTAGCAGTACACCTGCCTGATGTGTGGCATATTACCTTGACAATCACATGTAGTATGACATGTGATCTGCTGACGTATGCAATGACATACATACATGTTTAACACAATGGTGTCCTGTCAAATATACAGTAGGGTAATGGTGTCCCAATGCAGTGTTGTATGTCCATCCTACAGATATACTGCACATTTAGCTGATGTGCATGGCCATTGCAAGGAATCATGAGGTGTCTCTACTGCTATACAGTGTGAGTTACAGACACAGTTCATAGCCATGACTGTGTTCAGATACAATACATATATACTGTGGAATGTGACCCATGTCAATGAGGTGTATACACACTAAACCATGATGTGGAATGTGTGACACAGGTCACTGAAGGGTATACAGATGACACCCCTGCACATCTGCAACCATATTGCTGCTGCCTGGCAACTATGGCCAGACATGGCGAACACATCAGTACACCATATCCCACATGATATCTGTGTGCCATGCACACACACACACACACACACACACACACACACACACACACACACACACACACACACACACACACACGCACACACACACACACACGAGGTGCAAGTATGACATTGATGTCTGACACCAGCAAGGGGAATGTACTGCATCTGTGGGCTGATGTGGATACTGTACAGGTGACTGCTGTCATGTTGTGACACCCTCAAGATGTTCAACACATCTTATGTGGTGGATTGATGTCACTCCTACACAAGATGTGCACAGACCTGTAGGATATCTAGTGTTCCACATCTACAATAAAACCATTTCGCAAAGGCCATAGTTGGACCATGTGTAGCCATTGTACGACAGGGTGCACACACAAGCACATGACGTCTACTGTGTGTTTTGCTTCATGTGTCTGGCCATCCTACATGGCCATGTGTGTACATGTGTTGGCAAAATTATTGTGACGGGCGTGTATTTCACATGTCTGTGTTGTCCCATATGACATACACCCATAGATGTCATATGCTCCACTGACGACAGGGTTATGCAGACAAAGGGTGGTATGTGGGATATGTTTTCAGGTTAGTTAGGCAGTGTTGCAGCCAGGCCACTAGATGTCATGTCAAGATAGCACATCACATTGTGTGACATTCATAGCCGGGCTATGATCCACACAGTGAATCCTGTGGGCTGGCCATACTCCAGCCCACTGTGTAGTACTGTTTGTATTCCCCACATGTGCAGTTCTGATCTGTAGTACATGTCCCTACAGTGAACAGCACCTCCACCATTGTATGCACAGCTGTCCACACATCGGGCAATGACAGTTTGTGAGGATTCATGTCGGTGAGCTGATTCACATAGTTTGCAAGTGTTGCACATGGGTAGGCATTGTGATGCATTGCAGGTCCGACCTGTAAATTGTGACAGAACCATACATTATGTGTACATGTTGTAAATGGCCACATGGCAGATAGATCTGTGCATTACAATGCCTGATAAATAATAACAGTCTCACCTGCAATGGGCTGCTGTCGCAGCGGAATGCCAGAGGTACCTAAATAGGAGTAACACAGCAGTATGAGCATTATCCATACCTTTATGATGGCTACAGGGTGCAATATGCATGTTAACACATACACCAGTACATTAGACTATACTATGGTGTATGCACATGTCTGCATAAACAGAGTAGCATCCTATAGTATGTATACATGCCTTGCATATGATGTTACATTGCATATTGTACAGTGACACATGCAACTATATGGAATATAGTTGTTATAGGTGCAGTACTGACTTACCAGGCAACTCCAGGCTCAGTGGTTGAGAGACACCCACCTCCACAATATCGGCTAAGGCTTGTGGATGTGGTTCTGCAGGTGTCCCCAGGTTGGCCAGTAGCTCCTTGGTATGTGTGAGTTGGGGCTGGGTTGGTGGTTCACCACCTGTTGCACCTTGCTCCCTGGCGACTGCATTTGCACGCTGTTTCACCCATCCAATGAGGTCTGTACAGTGTCTGCACACCTGCTGGCATGTGCGGTTGTGGCCACTCACATCATTAACCCTCCTACGAAGTTCCATTCACAGGGCATCCCACTGCTGTGCATCCTCTGGCACACGGCTGAACAGGATATCATGATTGTCATGTAGGTATGGGATGAGGGCCTCATCCTCCAAGTGGGTAAAAGGGGTTAGCCTTGCACGCGGCATACCTGGAAGACATAATGATAGAGACAGGTCACAGTAACTCACAGAGACATACAGAGCTACAGCTGAACATACATGTGTATTGCATATATATTACGATTTGTATTTGCAAATCTACATGACACTGACATGTTTGTGTCATACACATGTGACACTCAACGGTGAGTGGATATTATCACCATATATGTGTGTGTGTGTCACCTGATTACATTGCTCATACTCCATGTGGATGATGTCTTGATGTTGGCATGTCTGTTTGCCTGTACTGGTGTTCCTACCTATCAGCACATGGCTGGATGTGTCCACATTAATGCAGTCGACCTTAAATGCTGTGTATATGTCACATATAAAGACTTACACTGCCTTAACAGACATGACCTGTGACCCTGCAGACTTGCTCACATAAGGTTTTAGATGTATGTGTTCTGCCATATACATCTACATGGCACTGTACAGCAATTCAACATCCTGCCATGTATCACCTGTGTTGCACATGTGATACACATGGGACACTGGCTAGCCAGATGGCATTTGCAGGGATGGATATTAACTATAGCATGCACAGTCAAAGTCAACTAGTAGGCTATATGCCATGGGCCATGTCTGAATCTAGGATGAAAGGTTACCTGGCTGTAGCCGACAGGCGGGTCTCTGGGGCCAGGTGGAGCAGTGCCACATTACTGATCCACAGGGTTAATGATACATTTTCCATGCTGTCATCTCACCATGTCTGAGAGGGGAGCGATGTGCAGCTTTGATGGACAGGAATGCAGAGTATGGCAGGACTATGTAAAGTGTATGGGACAAGAATCTGTCCAGCATGTGGAAGGTGGATGTCCACAAAGTATGTGTTTGAGATCAGGATGTGTACATGTAGCATGTCCAACATCACTGGGTTGAACATGGATTTATTCAGGGTATGCATCATGCTACATAATGGAGATGAGGAATGGGAAGGCTGGTGTAGGCTGGTGTAGGCCTTAAAGGAAATATGTGATCTGATATGGGCCACTTGAGTGTTGTGTATGGCTGGACAATGATATCTATATTCATGGATGGCACCCTGTCATTATTAGGGTTGCCACATATGACTACCTGACAGGTGTGGTGATGCAGCTATCACAAGAAAGACAACTGTCCAGCTGCATCCCTTACACACAGTGTCCATTATGTTGACCAGTGCCTACGCGGTAGTTCATGGGTACAGGGTTATTAACATAGGGGTGACAATGCAATATGTAGCTGTCAGATTGTGGCCATATGTCACACACACCAAACCCACAAAGCCACTTCTGTATGTTGTCCACAACACTCTTGAGTCGGCTATTGCTCCTAGATTATAGTCATTTGCATACTTCAATAGGCAGATGCCTTCTGTTTGTCTGTGTGGTATGGACTACAATGAGGGGGAATACAATTAATTAACCATGTCTTACTAAGGCTGGCACTGGTGTGATGAGCATGTATTATTCAGACACCTTCTGTAGTGTTGTTTCTGCCAGCAGTCCCGTTGCAAAACACTCCTGTGACATAGGAATGTACATCTAGTATACCGAATGTAGGTGGAACACAGTATGGGTGATGATGTCCTATGACCTGGCAAGGTTATGATATGCAGTGTGAAATCAACCTTACTGTCATCTACATCTGTACTGCTGACATCAAATAATTTGATCAAAGTTCATGGCCTTTCAGACCAAACTCAGCAGGGTAGTAGTGCAGTACTTCCTATTATCAGTGGTGTCTCCTCCTTTGTGGGTTGTGATACCTGTTGGTGTGCACCGTTCAGTGTGTACACAGTCAGACATGGAGCTATGTTCTACATGATATCTACATGGAGAGCAACTTGTTTTGCCATATGTGTATGATACAACCTGTGGAGAGCAACTTGTTTTGCCATATGTGTATGATACAACCTGTGATGTGGACAGGTCCCATGCAGCCTGAGTGCAGCTTGTACCTGTATAGTGGTGGGTACAGGGGCTCTGTGGTGTACATGGACATATGACTGTGTACTTGTTGGGGGGGACAGTGTGTTTATGTTATCCAAGACCCTATCTGGATTGCTTATTCATGCTCAGCACTTGTTCAAAACTTGTGAGCACTACGTAAGCTACTAATTACAGCAGTTCTTGTCCACTAGGTGGCGCTTTACCATTTCCAATCTGTATCCCACCTCACTAAACTTATTTCTATGATATACACCCCCACCCTGTTACTTTCTCTCAGTTCCTTCTCTTTATAGGCTTTCTTATACAACCTCCCTCCCTTTACCTTTAACTCTATTCCTATACTCTACCTATCTGTTCGGTATATCTTAATAATACCAGCCTGTTTACTTACCTCTACTTATTCCTCACTTTCTACCTTACCTGCTACATTCTCTCATTCTACTGATTGTCTCCCTTTGTACTTCACTCTCTTGTCTCTACCCGCTCCGTTCGCCCTGCGGGCTCACTCCGCTCCCCTACCCTGCCCCCAATTCCCACCCGCCCCCAGAGGTCCTACATTTCTACTTGTAATAGCCACACCCTATTCATTTCACTCCAATCAAAATGTCTAGCATCCCTAACTAACCCACCCTGCTTTCTCAACACCACACCCACTAATTTAACCTAGCTCCTCCCCTATCTTAACACCTCTCCCACTACTTTACAAACACACCTTATCCCCTATCTTTCTACTCTCACATCCACCCCACACCACACCTTCAAACTACATCTCACCTAAGTACTAACCTCCACATAACATAATATGCCTATATCATCCATACATCCACAACTTAAAATACTTATCTGTCTGCTACTTATATCTTTTCTTATAGCTACTTACCTCTTAACCTCTTATGAACATCCACTTAATTCTTCTTTCAATTCCTTCAAAACACACCTCTACCTCTACAACACATTTATCTCCTACAGTCTTAAACCCAACCATACATGCCAACTACCTATTAGCCAAATACCATAGATTAGCACACTTCAAATTCAAAAAACCTAGAACCAGGAAAATATTTGACTACTCCTATAAACTTCCACAACAAAAATATCTGTATCTCCACCTTCTACAGGATGGAGATATTCATCCTAATCCAGGCCCACAACATAATGAAACCATTACACACAAAATACAAAATAAAACTACATCTCTCTCATTCCCTATACCCACTCATTCTCTGTCTATTGCCCATCTCAATATCTGAAGTATCTGTAACAAAACTAGTCAACTTCATGCCCTTCTAGAAGTCTATCAATTTGACATTCTATGTTTAACTGAAACTTGGCTAAAACCTTCAATTAATGACAGTGAAATCACCCACCTGGTTATAACATCATTAGACTTGACCGCACTGCCAAAAGGGAGGAGGGTAGCAATTCTGTATAAAACAAAACTCCAAATTAGTACCTTAAATCTGACTATTACTAATGACAATAATGTTGAAGTTATCAGTTCTAAACTTCAAATCAATACTACTAAATCCATAAATATCATCTGTGCGTATCTACCTCCTGGAAATAATATCAACACCCTTCAACATATCCTTTACCTACTATCAACCAAATTCCCTCAAGAGACACTAGTCTTAGGAGACTTTAACATAGATTGGCATTCCTGTAACAGTCACAACCCCACTTCCCATATCAACCTATTTGGCTTCAAACAACTCATCAATGGTCCTACTAGAACTAATAAAACCAATAATACTGAAACCACATTGGACTGGATTCTTACTAATACTCACTTGCAAACCTACAACACAGGCATCCTTCCAGATGACCTTAGTGACCACTCTCTAACCTACATCATTAGATACAAAACTAACCTAACCTTACCTACCACATATAAAACTCTACACCAAAAAACATTTTAACTCTGCACAATTTGTAGCTGAACTAATACATTGTAATTGGGCCCCACTTAAACATCTCCCACTTAATGAAGCAGTTGAATACTTCAACTGTACATTCCTATCGATCCTAGATCATCATGCCCCAAGCCGTACCATTAGAACCAAAACAAAAACAGCACCCTGGCTAACCAAGAATACAAAGCAAAAAATTATTCGCAGAAATAAATCCTGGGATAAATGGCGGGCTACCAAAAACCAAATTGACCACCAAAACTTTAAGGAACTGAGAAACAGCACCAAAAAAGCTATTCTAACAGATAAAAAGAACTATTACTTTCAACTACAGAGAAACACCATAAAAGAACCCAAAAATTTTTGGACTAGTATTAATAATCTTCTATCCCCTGGCCAAGCAATCACACCAAACCCTCAGGATTCTGACCCAGATAATCACACACAAATAGCCAATGACTTCAACTCTTTCTTCACCAATGCCATCCAAACTCTTGCAAACCACCTTTCTCCTGACACTACTAAACTACTCTCACCTAGTTCAAAACTACTCTTCCTCCCTTCACCTACAACCTGTATCTACCTCCTATATCCAATCTCTACTCCAAAAACTTAAACCTACCACCCCATCTGCCGACAAGCTTCCTGCAGAGTACCTGCAAATAGGAGCTAAAGCCACTGCCTATCCCATTTCTATCCTAATAAATAGATATATAAAGGAGGGTATTGTCCCTTCTATCTGGAAAATATCCCATATCATTCCCTTCACAAAGGGGCAAATCTAATGACTTCTCTAACTTTCGACCCATAGCACTATTATCACTTATAGCTAAAATCATTGAAAAATGTATCCATAAACAACTACTAAATCACCTTCTCCATAATAACCTACTTGCCAATACTCAACATGGATTCAGACCTTCCCACAGCACCACTACTGCATTACTCTCCTTTACCAACTCCATCAACTATAACCGCAACATCAATAAACTCTCATCTTCTCTCTTCATTGACCTATCAAAAGCCTTTGATATGGTTAATCATAAACTTCTTCTGCACATACTAAAATCTCAAGCACTAGATCCCTCCTCCTTAACTTGGTTTACTTCTTATCTTGAAAATCGTCAGCAAGCAGTACTCTGGAAAAGTTCACTATCTACCCTCCTTCCTATTTCTATAGGAGTACCTCAAGGGTCTATCTTAGGCCCACTTCTATTTTCTATCTTTATTAATGACCTCCAGTCAGCTATACCTAACACCACTTGCATACAATATGCAGACGATTCCACTATAATCTGTACTGCTGCTTCTCAAACAGAACTTCAACCTCTCACCCAAGAAACCTTTACCACTGTTGAAAAGTGGTTCTCTGACCGCTGTCTACTCAACCCCAAAAAAACCAAACTACTACTGTTTGCACCTACCCGCAAAACTACTTCCCTAAACTTCTCTATTACTTCCACTGACAACACAGATTACTCCTGATTCTTGACAAAACTACTAGGTATTACTATTGACAATAATCTTAACTTTGACTGTCACATCAATAACACAATAAAAGTAGTTAACAAAAGATTGGATCCCTTTACAGAATCAAATCCTTCCTTACACCTGAAGCCGGACCACCTTAGCTCAATCTCACCTCCTCTCTACCCTTCTATATGCTTCCCTATTTACAAATCTCTCTAAATGTAACCTTAAGAAACTTGCTTCATCTTACCATAATATTGCTCGATTTGCCACAGGATCGCAGTTTAGAACTCACCACTGTCTGAACTTAAAACAACTAAACTGGCTTGAACTTCCTAACAAACTTACTTATCAACAGCTCTCAATAGCTCACAACATTCTATATCAACCATCCAAAACACCAATACTCTCTAACCTCCTTACTCCCTACAACAATCTGAAACAACTACGATCTTCAAACAAACTACTAGTTAATAGTACCAAACCCAATAATGCTGCAGGAGATTGTCTTTTTTCCAACTCAGTTGGCAAAATGTGGAACAAACTTCCACTTAATATCTTATCTTTGTCCAGTCTTCCACTCTTTAAAAAACAACTGAAAATCCATCTTAATAAACACTGGCTTTGCTCCTGTACCAATCCTGATTAACCTTTCTTCCTCCTTTCCTCTACCTCAATATTTCCTTCTCACTATAACACATCATGACTGATCCCCATGGACATAATATCCTTGTAAATACAACTTATCTCATATATACTATGGGAAAAAAAAATGTTTATGACTATGTATTATTGTAGACTACAGGATGATATTATAAATTGCGTATTGCAATTATTTGTTTTGTTTTGATATGTGTATCTTCTATGTATTTTTCTGTATTCCCTTACCTGTTATAACCTTTGGAGCTTTTCTCCCCGGGCCTCCACTGAAAATGGACATATATCCAGCTGGACTAGCCCGGTCAACAAATGTAAAATAAATAAAAATAAATAAATAAATAAATAATTACTATAGTACTCAATCTTCCTCATTACCTAGAGGTAAACAAGTTTTGTACATACCTTTCTCACTTGCTTAGAGTAAAATAGCTCTTGTACTCACTTTCCTCACTTATCTAGGGGAAATTAGTTTTATATTCAAGCATGTCCAAGGGTCAGCTGCCAGTGTTCTCTCCTGTCTATCTGATGAATCTGGACATCTTGAGGCAATGTAGACATTGCATCATGTACACAGACAACCCCCTCCACCTACAACCTGTGAGAGATGCACTTATCTAGTCAAACTGGAGGTAAAGCTCTCTCAAACCAAGCCTGACCCTGTCAGTCATGTGGAGAAGGTAAACATTCGCCCCACACCACACTCATCACATAGTCTCACTGAATCTACCCACCATTAACTGAGAAAACTACTCCTGTACCAACTCATTAGCTCAACACTTTCCGGAATTCATAAACACCAATGCCCTGGATCAACATATCCACACACCCACCAGGGGCAACAACATCCTAGACCTAGGCATTACCAACACGAGTGACTGGTGTTCCACACCTGAAGTCAATTCCTCGTTGGTCCATTCCGATCATGAGCTGAACACCGTTGATATCCACATCCCGCCCCCACCTCCCATTATAGGAACCACAGTATAATATGTCTACAAAGCCAAATTTATGCTTCTTAAGACAAATGTGGTGAGCGATATGACACCCATGCAGATGGACAATACTGTTACAACTGCCGAATCCTACACAAATGCACTCTATAAGCACTTACACGAGTGCATGGTTGTGCTATCCCAAGCAGAACCAAAATGCTATACTCTAATTAAGGAATCCAATCTGGTGGTCCCCCTGCCATAAACAAACTGTACAACAGGAGGAAGAAACTGTTGCAAAAAAAGAGTACAATCCCATGCTCAGAGGAGCTCCCTGGTCAGCCTCAGTACGAAGGTGAGATCCCTTATAAGATCCTCCAAAGCTATCTACGAAAACAAAACTGCCACTGATTCCAACAACAGCCACAAAGCATTCTATAGCTATGTCAAATATCTTGATGTCAACATCCAGATCTTCTCTGAGTTACAGCACAAAGGCATGAACATTACAGAACCAACTGATATTGCCAACATCCTGGCAGATAGGTTCAGTGCTATCTTTCCCCCATCTCACCCCCTAAAGGGCATCTGTCTATTGCCCATCTCAATATAAAGTATCTGTACAAAACTAGTCAACTTCATGCCCTTCTAGAAGTCTATCAATTTGACATTCTATGTTTAACTGAAACTTGGCTAAAACCTTCAATTAATGACAGTGAAATCACCCCACCTGGTTATAACATCATTAGACTTGACCGCATTGCCAAAAGGGAGGAGGGGTAGCAATTTGTATAAAACAAAACTCCAAATTAGTACCTTAAATCTGACTATTACTAATGACAATAATGTTGAAGTTATCAGTTCTAAACTTCAAATCAATACTACTAAATCCATAAATATCATCTGTGATCTACCTCCTGGAAATAATATCAACACCCTTCAACATATCCTTTACCTACTATCAACCAAATTCTCAAGAGACACTAGTCTTAGGAGACTTTAACATAGATTGGCATTCCTGTAACAGTCACAACCCCACTTCCCATATCAACCTATTTGGCTTCAAACAACTCATCAATGGTCCTACTAGAACTAATAAACCAATAATACTGAAACCACATTGGACTGGATTCTTACTAATACTCACTTGCAACCTACAACACAGGCATCCTTCCAGATGACCTTAGTGACCACTCTCAACCCACATCATTAGATACAAAACTAACCTAACCTTACCTACCACATATAAACTCTACGCATAAAAAACATTTTAACTCTGCACAATTTGTAGCTGAACTAATACATTGTAATTGGGGCCCCACTTAAACATCTCCCACTTAATGAAGCAGTTGAATACTTCAACTGTACATTCCTATCGATCCTAGATCATCATGCCCCAAGGCGCACCATTAGAAACAAAACAAAACAGCACCCTGGCTAACCAAGAATACAAAGCAAAAATTATTCGCAGAAATAAATCCTGGGATAAATGTATGGCTACCAAAACCAAATTGACCACCAAAACTTTAAGGAACTGAGAAACAGCACAAAAAAAGCTATTCTAACAGATAAAAAGAACTATTACTTTCAACTACAGAGAAACACCATAGAAGTACCCAAAAATTTTGGACTAGTATTAATAATCTTCTATCCCCTGGCCAAGCAATCACACCAAACCCTCAGGATTCTGACCCAGATAATCACACACAAATAGCCAATGACTTCAACTCTTTCTTCACCAATGCCATCCAAACTCTTGCAAACCACCTTTCTCCTGACACTACTAAACTACTCTCACCTAGTTCAAAACTACTCTTCCTCCCTTCACCTACAACCTGTATCTACCTCCTATATCCAATCTCTACTCCAAAACTTAAACCTACCACCCCATCTGCCGACAAGCTTCCTGCAGAGTACCTGCAAATAGGAGCCAAAGCCACTGCCTATCCCATTTCTATCCTAATAAATAGATATATAAAGGAGGGTATTGTCCCTTCTATCTGGAAAATATCCCATATCATTCCCCTTCACAAAGGGGGCAAATCTAATGACTTCTCTAACTTTCGACCCATAGCACTATTATCACTTATAGCTAAAATCATTGAAAAATGTATCCATAAACAACTACTAAATCACCTTCTCCATAATAACCTACTTGCCAATACTCAACATGGATTCAGACCTTCCCACAGCACCACTACTGCATTACTCTCCTTTACCAACTCCATCAACTATAACCGCAACATCAATAAACTCTCATCTTCTTCTCTTCATTGACCTATCAAAAGCCTTTTGATATGGTTAATCATAAACTTCTTCTGCACATACTAAAATCTCAAGCACTAGATCCCTCCTCCTTAACTTGGTTTACTTCTTATCTTGAAAATCGTCAGCAAGCAGTACTCTGAAAAGTTCACTATCTACCCTCCTTCCTATTTCTATAGGAGTACCCTCAAGGGTCTATCTTAGGCCCACTTCTATTTTCTATCTTTATTAATGACCTCCAGTCAGCTATACCTAACACCACTTGCATACAATATGCAGACGATTCCACTATAATCTGTACTGCTGCTTCAAACAGAACTTCAACCTCTCACCTAAGAAACCTTACCACTGTTGAAAAGTGGTTCTCTGACCGCTGTCTACTCAACCCCAAAAACTAAACTACTACTGTTTGCACCTACCAAAACTACTTCCTAAACTTCTATTACTTCCACTGACAACACGCAGATTACTCCTGATTCTTCGACAAAACTACTAGGTATTACTATTGACAATAATCTTAACTTTGACTGTCACATCAATAACACAATAAAAGTAGTTAACAAAAGATTGGATCCCTTTACAGAATCAAATCCTTCCTTACACCTGAAGCCCGGACCACCTTAGCTCAATCTCACCTCCTCTCTACCCTTCTATATGCTTCCCTATTTACACAAATCTCTAAATGTAACCTTAAGAAACTTGTTTCATCTTACCATAATATTGCTCGATTTGCCACAGGATCGCAGTTTAGAACTCACCACTGTCTGAACTTAAAACAACTAAACTGGCTTGAACTTCCTAACAAACTTACTTATCAACAGCTCTCAATAGCTCACAACATTCTATATCAACCATCCAAAACACCAATACTCTAACCTCCTTACTCCCTACAACAATCTGAAACAACTACGATCTTCAAACAAACTACTAGTTAATAGTACCAAACCCAATAATGCTGCAGGAGATTGTCTTTTTTCCAACTCAGTTGGCAAAATGTGGAACAAACTTCCACTTAATATCTTATCTTTGTCCAGTCTTCCACTCTTTAAAAACAACTGAAAATCCATCTTAATAAACACTGGCTTTGCTCCTGTACCAATCCTGATTAACCTTTCTTCCTCCTTTCCTCTACCTCAATATTTCCTTCTCACTATAACACATCCTGACTGATCCCCATGGACATAATATCCTTGTAAATACAACTTATCTCATATATACTATGGGAAAAAAAAAATGTTTATGACTATGTATTATTGTAGACTACAGGATGATATTATAAATTGCGTATTGCAATTATTTGTTTTGTTTTGATATGTGTATCTTCTATGTATTTTTTCTGTATTCCCCTTACCTGTTATAACCTTTGGAGCTTTTCTCCCCGGGCCTCCACTGAAAATGGACATATATCCAGCTGGACTAGCCCGGTCAACAAATGTAAAATAAATAAAAATAAATAAATAAATAAATAATTACTATAGTACTCAATCTTCCTCATTACCTAGAGGTAAACGGGTTTTGTACATACCTTTCTCACTTGCTTAGAGTAAAATAGCTCTTGTACTCACTTTCCTCACTTATCTAGGGGAAATTAGTTTTATATTCAAGCATGTCCAAGGGTCAGCTGCCAGTGTTCTCTCCTGTCTATCTGATGAATCTGGACATCTTGAAGCAATGTAGACATTGCATCATGTACACAGACAACCCCCTCCACCTACCACCCAACACTACAACCTGTGAGAGATGCACTTATCTAGTCAAACTGGAGGTAAAGCTCTCTCAAACCAAGCCTGACCCTGTCAGTCATGTGGAGAAGGTAAACATTCGCCCCACACCACACTCATCACATAGTCTCACTGAATCTACCCCACCATTAACTGAGAAAACTACTCCTGTACCAACTCATTAGCTCAACACTTTCCGGAATTCATAAACACCAATGCCCTGGATCAACATATCCACACACCCACCAGGGGCAACAACATCCTAGACCTAGGCATTACCAACACGAGTGACTGGTGTTCCACACCTGAAGTCAATTCCTCGTTGGTCCATTCCGATCATGAGCTGAACACCGTTGATATCCACATCCCGCCCCCACCTCCCATTATAGGAACCACAGTATAATATGTCTACAAAGCCAAATTTATGCTTCTTAAGACAGATGTGGTGAACGATATGACACCCATGCAGATGGACAATACTGTTACAACTGCCGAATCCTACACAAATGCACTCTATAAGCACTTACACGAGTGCATGGATTGTGCTATCCCAAGCAGAACCAAAATGCTATACTCCTAATTAAGGAATCCAATCTGGTGGTCCCCTGCCATAAACAAACTGTACAACAGGAGGAAGAAACTGTTGCAAAAAAAGAGTACAATCCCATGCTCAGAGGAGCTCCCTGGTCAGCCTCAGTAAGAAGGTGAGATCCCTTATAAGATCCTCCAAAGCTAGCTACGAAAACAAAACTGCCACTAATTCCAACAACAGCCACAAAGCATTCTATAGCTATGTCAAATATCTTGATGTCAACACCCAGATCTTCTCTGAGTTACAGCACAAAGGCATGAACATTACAGAACCAACTGATATTGCCAACATCCTGGCAGATAGGTTCAGTGCTATCTTTCCCCCATCTCACCCCCTAAAGGGCCCATATCTATACAGGAAGAGTGCAGAGTCCCTGTACTCACAACTACACAGGTAAAAGCTGCACACTCTAAAGCCAATATCATAGCATCCATGGGACCAGACAACATCCCAGGCTGCATTTCACACAAACTTCAGAATGTACTGGCTCCCCACCTATGCACCATGTTCAATAATAGCCTCGCATCGAGCTTTGTGTCCCCTGAATGGTGCACAGCAACAGTTATCCCACTCCACAAAGGTGGCGCCACAGTGGACCATGGGACCTATTGCCCTATAGGCCTGGCTAGCCTGGTTTGCAAGCCTATGGAGCACATTATCATGGATCTCAGCCACAGAGACATTGGGTACCTCCAAACCTTTGACCCCTCCCAGTTTGGCTTTGTTAAGGGCAGACCATGCCTCCTAATCCTGGTGGACTTCTTAGAAACAGTTACCAAGGCATTAGATGAGGGTAAGGAGGTCCACACAGCCTACCTAAATCTCTCAAAGGCTTTCAACACCATTCCTCATTCTGGTATTATCAACATACCCATCCACCTAAACATTAACCCCTACATCATGTTATGGTTTGCATACTTGCTCACGGATAGAACCCACACAGTGGGAGTTGCATACCCTAGGTCCGACTGTATACCATTTACAAGTGGCGTCCCCCAGGGCTCAGTCCTAGGACCCCTCATGTTCAATATATAATTCCCTGACATACAGGCAAGCACAGGAGGGATTTGGCTGAAAAGGTTTGCAGATGACTGCAAACTAGGGACATAATTTTTTCCCCAGCTGTTACAGACACCCTCCGGAAGGGTCGCACTGAGATGGATACCTGGTGTCAATATCACGGCCTCAAGCTGAATGCCAAAAAGTGCATAGCCATCCCCTTTGGATATAACTAATTACCCACGGACTATGACATAGGTGCTAGTCCCCTACATAGAGAAAAGGTAATAAGGCATCTGGGAACCACAGTAGATAGCAATCTCTCCTTCGATACTCATAATGACAAGGTGGTTAGAATATCCTTCTATGTGGCCCCCCCTAATCTCTAATGGGTTCGCATCCAGATCAAAGGAGGCCATTGTGCCTCTCTACTCATGACTTATTAGACCCATTAAAGGATGCAACGCCCAATTTGGGATATACCTTACAAGACAACTGCAGCAGCTTGGAAGACCACAACAGTACCACACCAAGAGGATTACTGACCTCAAACAGATGACCTATGCAGCCCATCCTAAGAAACTCCAGCTGTACTCGGTTGCATACCGCATACTCACAGGAGATCTCTGCTTGACATACAAGGCCCATATCCAACCCAGCATTGCTGGATATGCTCCACCTAAAGAGAGGCCCCTGAGAGCCACATGCTCTAGGGATATACACCTAACCACAATGATGACTAGGACGTGCTGGACAGATAGATTCCTGACCCGGAAACTCCCCATGCTTTGAAACATAATTCCAATGTACATCAGGCAGGGCCCCTCACTAGCACTCTTCAAGAGAAGCCTTGACGTGTGGATGGGAGACAGACATGTACCCCGGGGATCACTGCAGTGGCTCTGCTGGACAGAGGCGCAGGGAAGTAACCTATGGGGGTGGCAAAAGCCAACGCACTCTAGCTATTTTTATAAATACCCTTGGTAAGACAGCCCAGCACCTACCTTTGCACTTATTACATGTCTTGTGTGCATGGATAGTTAACTAGCTCTTCCATTTTACTTTGCTATCATGCTGATAAACTATCGGGTGACTACAAGTTATATGTATTCTGTTATTGTGTATTGTAAATGCCAATAGACATAACTAATGTTTGCCTAACTTAGCATTAATGCTATGTAACTTGTAATACATATCTGCCTACAATACTGTACATTACACAGTTATTGGTACAATATCCTACAATGCAAATCATAATTGCATAGTGGGCCAACCTTCGACATGTTATTCTCACTAATACACCCATACATATGGTTACTGTTACAATATATCAACATATACTATCCCCTGTTATAGCACATACTTGTTGGACCAGCCCTGCCACTGACAGAGGCTGGTGAGGAATATTTGTGTTCAAATCCCTTATATAGCATCCCTTAAGGTGTATGCGGTGTTTGCCTTATGACCTACAGCAATACACACATAAATATTACAAGCGTTACTATGCTCAACAATACATCACTACAAGATAACTGTTTCCACTATATGGATTGTGTGCACTTTAAATATTACAGAACAGGTACTAAATACACAGACATACTGAGTGTTTTACATACCTTATTAGTAATCTGAGGTGTCGTTGACACTTTATTCAATCCTTTACAGTTTGTGTTTCAATCTTCTTTGTAACGTTCTGCTGGTATATACGAATGGTTTGAATGTGTGATAAGCCATCCTTTTCTAGTTAAATATCAGTAACATGTGCTATCCTGACCACCAATTGGTATTCCAAAGTAGTTAATTAGATGCACATCAGCTGTGCAGTTACTCCATTAGCCGATACCATGGCAACAGTGGTGTATAACTGAGTACTCCTTTTAGGCATTGTCCATTTGCCTTACTTTCAAGGAAGATGGCCTGGATGTGTTGTTTGTGATGTATTTCAACAGCTATATGGAGACAGACAGAGATATATTAGCTTCATGACTCCCGTGGATTGTGTGTAATGGCTAGATGATTTTGTTCTACATGTGAGTACAGCTGTTATATTTCAGAACATTGCTACTTATGCAGGGTTTGTTTGTACCTGATACTTCTGCAGATGTTTCAGTCTGGCAAGTATGCTTGGGCAGCTCATGGCTGTATGGCTATGCATGAACTGTTATATGGTTTACAGTGTGCTCACCAGACATCCTTGATTTGGTGTACATGTGTATCATACTGTGCTGTTACTCAGTAATTGGTAACACTTCCCAGTGTACACACAACCCTCTGAAATGGGATTAGTGCAAACAAACCCTGTAACATCAACAGCTGTTCCATTGTATAACAGCAACTATTTCCCATAGGGTCATGTTAGTGTGTCCCTGACAAGGTATGTTAAGGCTTCTGCAAATGTCGTACAGTGAGTGAATGATTTGTGATGTTATTACAGTTTGTATTGTAATTTAGGTTCATAGGTTCATAGATTAGTACTAGGCTAACTGCCCTTGCAAGCCATTTTAAGCCTAGCCAGTTATCCCCTGTGAGATTCAAACCCTGTACCTTGTGTTTGTAAGGCAAACACCTTAACCATTAGATCACCCTCCCAACCTCCCAATCCCAATTTGTTTGGGTTTGGGGTGATGTTGGGCGTGCATAGCAGATGCAGGTGTGTAGTAACTGCTTTTATACATAATCGATATGTGCGTGAGGGTTCCTTCTCTATTTGAACACCTATCATTTAGTGGACTAATACTATGGTAAAAAAGGAAATGGTGCCAAAAGCAGCGCAACGACCATAAAACAAGAAGCTGCTAGCGGTGCCAATAACTAGTCCCCAAAACACGATTTAGAAGGATTTTATTGAACAAAACACAGAATAATCAATAATGGATAAGCGCTTTCATCAAAATGACTTCATCAGAACAGTAACTGTTACAAGAGTTCTCATTTTATACAGTTGTTGATAAATCATATGACCCAACCAATTAAAATTTAAAAAACAGTCGTAAACATTTCATGTGGACAGCTTTGGAATATAAAAAGCTGTGAAAATATAAACCTGTACAATACAAAAATACAAATGTATAAATTGATAATTCTAACTACATTAAAATATATACAGCTGAATAATGTAAAACTAAGAAAAAACTGAGGGATTTTGGTGTCATAATTTACAAGCCCTGAACCTTAATTCTGGTATCAGCATCAAACCATCATCAGCTGTATATATCTTAATGTAGTTAGAATTATCAATTTATACATTTGTATTTTTGTATTGTACAGGTTTATATTTTCACAGCTTTTCATATTCCAAAACTTTCCACATGAAATGTTTATGACTGTTTTTTTAAATTTTAATTGGTTGGGTCATATGATTTATCAACAACTGTATAAAATGAGAACTCTTGTAACAGTTACTTGCTCTGATGAAGTCATTTTGACAAAAACGCTTATCCATTATTGATTATTCTGTGTTTTGTTCAATAAAATCCTTCTAAATCGTGTTTTGGGGACTAGTTATTGGGCACCACTAATACTATGGTAGCTGCAGGCTGATTCATTAAGGCACTGTTAAGTGGTTCCTGTATATCATGCAGGTGATGTTAGTCCTTGAATCTCTTCGGTAATACATCGGAATGTAATAAAGTGTTGCTACATGAAAGCTGTGTATTTCTGTCATAGGTATTTGCAGTCATTGTAGTTGTGTTGGTGACTGACCCTCTTTGGCAAGGGTTGCCACCTTCTCATATGGCCATAGTGGGACATTTTCGGGACACACATCAGATTTTACAGGACTACACAAACCCATGGTCAGTACAAGGAATAGAACTTTCCTTTCTTGCCTAAATATAAGCTTATTCTTGTAGCAGTTTAGTTGCTTATCCTGTTCCTTGTAACATGTAGGTATTTTATATACAGAAAAAGCTATTGTATGCAACTATTACATTACATATGGGACATAATTATGTCCTACAGTCTCAGGACATTTGCCACATTTAATATATTTGGTCAGGAGACAACCACCCAAAGAGGGACTGTACCTCGCAAAGAGGGACAGGTGGTAACCCTATCACTGGCTCATGTCCATAGCACATATTTGTAATAGTGTATAGGCATATACTCTCCATAGCCTTTGTTCATAAGGTTTGGTCAAGGCGGAATGTGTGATTGCTATGGTCCATGTTATACTCATATATGAACACTTCAACCGCTGTATACTGGATAGCTACAGAATCCCAAAACCACACAGTTCTGACGCCCACAGTACCGGGCCCAGACTCCCATACCCCACATTACTGACAGTGACAGTAACTCACAAAAGTAACACACACACACACACACACACACACACACACACACTGATACCCACCACATCCAAACAAACCATCCTATACTACATATGAGTAGGTGGGCAAGCCCCCCTACACCCCCCATGTGGGTGTCTGTGCCCTCCACACCCCCCTATTTTAATATTCTACCTCCTAGATTGCACAAACAGGTACACAAAGCTAACCCACACCCACACATTACAGTCCCCCAGGAACACACACCACACTCAGAACACACACACTTACGCACACTACAGCCCTCAAAAACACATTTACACACAGTAACCTACCGGAACCTCAACACCAGAAGCACTGACTAACTGTCCCTAAACTTCGTGATTTTAAACCTCACGCATCTGGTGTTTCGGTACTGTGTTCTTTCAGACTTTAAGCCTCGTGATTACACGTGTCAGTATGTCAAGCAGTCAGTATGTGGTAGGTATCCCATTTATATGTACCTCCATGGTTATGTAGATGCTGTTAACCTATCTATATAGCTGCATATATATATGTATATCCCCATATGTCGACATATCTCTCTCTCTCCCTCTCTCTCTCTCTATATATATATGTTGATGTATATATATATATATATATATATATATATATATATATATATATATATATATATATATATATATATATATATAAATAACACATACACCTTTCATTGGGTACATGCTGGTATGTCCTATTTCCACACATTCCTACCTTTTGTGTTTTATCCTGTCAGTATATATAACTGCCATTGGTATATCTCAGGTAGCTAAGTGGTATGTTATTGTGAAGATTGTGTACAGGGTTGCGTGTTCTACTCCTGGCAGTGATATTTTACTTCTCAGAGCAGGCACTGTTAGTGCAAGGGTGATTAACGCAGATTTCAGCGGTTGTGTGGTCCATGTGTTTATTATTATGTGGAATAATACCTATATATGCAAGCTGTGTTTAAGGTATACTATGTAACATGTAAACATCCGAGAAGATTCCTGTCAGGGATACTCCCCATTATTTGGAACTACATCTCTGATTACATTATACAAAACCCTTCACTAATACTCCAGGGAATCCTTGAAGAGTGGGTGGGGAACAGTGGCTACACCCCAGAGATCCCACAATTGGTTCTGCTCCACAGAAGGACAGTTAGTTAATCGATGGGGTGGCGAGAGCAGACACTTTTTGCCTATGCTTATGAGTGGCCTCGGGCAGTTAGGCATGTACCTACCTATGTATCTATGAACCTCTACATACAGTATGGACACATGCTGATAGCTTAATTTACTGTTCAGGTATTGACTTACCTTGTTCCAATGGCAGTTGTGTGTACAATAGTTGAAAGCTACCTATGTAGGATGCACACAGTAGACCACCTATACATGACAATTTACAGGTGAAAAGTAAAAAATGCACCAAAATAACTAGCTTTTAGTTTCCAAGTATTCTATTTAACTTTTTCCTGCCTAGTATTTTTCCATGTTTTATAATGATTTTATAAGTTTTTTAAGTGCTTTCTCATGTATAGTATTTGATTCCTTCTTGTACAATGTTTTTAAGCAATGTTTTTAAGCAATGCTTTTTTTAGTTTGAGCATGAGGCTTAATTTTTTTCACTGCTACTTAATCATTGTGTGATATTTATTGATTAATTGGCATTTTAGAATCGCTGTTTAAACCTGTGCATTTTTTACTGTGGTGTCTGATGAAGCAACTTCGGTTGTGAAAGCGCTTACCACTTTGTACTTTACTGTGATTAAATGTTTTGCTGTGTGTTATCTTGTTGCATTTTTTTACTTTTTACCTTTCATTTGGATTTATTTCTGCACCAAGGTTTTACCCAACACGGTTTCTTTGGTTTATAATTTACAGGTGGTTATGTGTGTGTGCCATCCATGTTTGCTGTGTGTGCAGGTGGAGAAGGGTGTCAGTCCATGAGTGCCTACACTGTCAGTGTGTGTGCTATATGTTCCCTCTTTGCCAGGGCATGGGCATACTGGGCATGCCTCCGTCTGCTTACTTGGGCTAGCACAGGGTGTTCGTGGTCTGATTCCCTCTGTGCCTGTGGGTCCCTTGGCAATGGTGGTGGGCTGTGAGGGCCTTCACCATTCTGTCCCTGCTGCAGTTGCTTCCGCAGGAGCATATTGTGTAGCATGGCAAGCACTATGAAGATGTGGGCACATGTGCCTGGAGAGTACTGCAAGGCTTCACCAGATATGTCCAAGCAATGAAACCGTGATTTCAGCATCCCAAACTCGCACTCTATGATGATTCTCATTTATGCGTGTGCCTCATTATGGCATTCTTGCATGGCTGTGTGTGCATTTCTGATGAGAGTCATCATCCACGGTTCCAGTGCATAGCCAGCATCTCCCACCAGGTGGCCATATGGGATGTCCCCCCTGGCAAATATCTGATACAGCTGTGAGGCATGCCAGATGTGGGAGTCGTGATAGCTTCCTGGGCTGCCAGCACACACATCCATGATAATGCCCTGGGCATTGCACATGACCTGGCATTTGATAGAGGGGTATCTTTTGTGGTTTATGTAGCACCTACCCTGCTCACCGGGTGGTGACTTGATGTGTATGTGCATGCTATTGCACCCAGTACCTCCGGGTAGTCTGCCACACGGTGGAAGAGATGCATATTGCTGGCCAACTCCTTCTGTGGTAACATGGCATCCAGGAACTGGTGGATTACCCTGGATGCTGATGCCTGTGAGATCCCCATGATATCCCCAGTTGCCCTTTGGAAGGTACCTGTGGCTAGTATTCTCAAGCTTACACATACCTTTGTTTCCACTGGGATGGGTTCCCCTCTGTTACATCTGGCTCTGAGTCATGGCCGGCACAGCTCAACAAGTTGCTGTATGATGTCCCTCTCCACCCTGTAATGCTCTACTATCTCCAGATCATGTAGCCCCTGGTAGGTTACCCTGGGTCTGAACACTCTTCTCATCCTCCGGTGCCTGAGATGGTTGTCAGCATCATGCTCCACACCACCATCAGTCTCCAACACATGCTGGTGAATCAAAGCTATGGTGGCCCCTAACATGTACATATTAAAAGTTCCCCATCTGTATACACCAATGGTGCAGAGTGTCTGGGAATACACAAGTGTGTGTGGGGCTTTCACACCTTATACTATTGTGCAATGGATGATGCTGGTGTAATTGGGTGTATGTGCAATTCCAGCTGCGGGGTATCTTAATTATTGGTTTTACAGCAGGTACTGTTATTGTGGGGCCTTTGGTGTTGACTTACACTTGGCTGCCATGATTCATCTATTGCCCTTTACTTCGCTTTTCAACCCGATTCCCCTCCCATTGTCAGGCATGCATCCAGCTGCCGGATTTCTTGTTTTGTACTTTCACAACCCAGGATTGTGTTGGGAAATGTGTTATGTAGCTGATCTACTGCAAGTTTGCTTTGTTCTGCTGTGACAGTTCTCTTTTCTTTGCTGTACAGCACCTCCCCTTTCCTGTTCTGCAGGTAGCTGATAGCAGCCTTGTTAGCTGTTGCCAATGGCCCACTGTGAGTTTCTAGGTGTTAATTACTCATTTGTACTCCAATTACCATGCTGCAGCATTTCCTTATTGTCTTCCCATGTCCTTTCTGTTTCAGCTGTGGTGTACACTGCACACAGCCGTTTACTGGGTTTCGAGCACGTTTTCATCCACGTTCACATGCACTTTCATTTACCTTCTGTGCTCTCAGCTAAGCAAAGCTATGGCTACTTCCACACCCTATCCTGCGGCTTTGCTTAGCAACAGGCAACCTGGGTTAGCAATGATCCAATGTGCTTACAGCTACGGTGGTGCACCCCTCTCTTGATGTCATGTTTACCTCCAGGCCACTCCTTGGTGTTCATAGGTTCATAGGTTCATAGGTTCATACTAGGCTATCTGCCCTAGGGCATTTATAAGCCTAGCCAGAGTTGTGTGACTTTCACCACCCCTTAGGTTGAAGAATACTATACCCATTAGTTTGCCGTGCTTCTGTCCAGCAGTGATACAGGGATGATCCCCGGGGTAAACCTACGATCTCCCATCCACTGGTCAAGATTCCTCTTGAACAGAGCCAGCGAGGTGCTCTGTCTCACATGGACCGGGATTCTGTTCCACAGCATAAGGAGTCTCTGGGTGATGAATCTGTCCCTCCAACACGTCCTATTTATATCCGTGTTGAAGTTTAAGTTTCTTGCTATTGTGACTCTGGTGGATTTGGATTTTTTGAGGTGGAGCATGTCCATTAATTCCGGGTTGGACATGGCCTTGTATGTCAGGCACAGGTCACCTCTGAGCAGACGTTATGTGACTGAATAGAGCTGGAGTTTCTTCAGTCGGGCAGCATATGGCATATTTTTGAGCCCCTTTATCCTTTTGGTGAGGAACTTTTGGGGTCTTTCCAATTGCTGCAGGTGTCGGGTAAGATACATTCTGAATGGGGCATTGTACTCAATCATTGGTCTGATAAGTGAAGAGTACAGGGAACAATGACCTCCCTTGATCTGGATGTGAATCCCTTCATAATCAGGTGGGCAATGTAGAAGGTCCTCCTAACCACTTTGGCAATGTGAGTGTCAAAAGAAAGGTTACTGTCAACTTGGGTCCCCAGGTCCCTGATAACCTCTTCTGTGCTTAATGGATTGCCACCTATGTGGTAACTTGGGGTTACCTTGTTTTTACCAAAGGGTATGACTATACATTTTTGGCGTTTAGCTTAAGGCCATGGCTCTGGCACCAGTTATCCGTTTCTATGAGACCTCTCTGAAGGATATCTGTGTCTGATGGATTTTCAACTATGGCGCCCAGTTTGCAGTCATCTGCAAACTTTGTCAGCCACAATCCTCCTATGTTTGCCCGCACTTCTGAAAAGTAGATGCCGAACAAGAGGGGGCCCAGGACTGAGCCCTGTGGGACACCGCTTGTGACCAGCTTGGAGTCTGACATGGCACCAGCAACTCTAACCCTGTGGGTTCTGTCCTTGAGCCAGTTTGCAACCCATCTTGTGACATATGGGTTTACATTTAAGCTGGTGAGCTTTTCTATGATACCCGAGTGGGGTATTGTGTCGAAAGCTTTTGCAAGGTCAAGGTAGGCTGTGTGAACTGCCTTGCCCTCATCAATGCCCTTGGTGACTGTTTCAAAAAAGTCGACCAAGTTCAAGAGGCATGATCTGCCCTTGACAAAGCCGAATTGGGTAGGATCCAATGTCTGTAGGTCCCCTATGTCTTTATTTATGAGTTCCATTATGATCCTCTTCATAGCTTTGCAGACCAGGCTTGTTAAGCTTATGCAGCGGTAATTACCAGGGTCTGTAGAAGCACCGCCTTTGTGGAGTGGGACCACAGTTGCCGTACGCCACTCTTTCGGTACATATCCTGTGGTAAGGCTAAGATTAAACAGCAGCCTTATGTGTGGGTTTAGTTCCTCATTGAGTTAGTGTAGCACACAGCCGGGGACACCATCCGGTCCCATTGATTCTGTGTTTTTAGCTTTAGAGAGAGCAGCTCTCACCTGGGTATTTGAGATGATTGGGAGGCTACACTCTGCTGGGATAGATATTTCTCCTTTTGGGGGGGAGGAAGGGGAGAAATTTTCACTGAACCTGTCTGCCAGTATGTTTGCAATGTCTGTGGGTTCAGTGATTTTTGTATCATTTTGTACTAATTCTGAGCATATCTGGGAGTTTCCACCCAGATTTCTAACATAGCTAAAGAAGGCCTTATGATTGTCTTTTGAGTCCTTGGCGATTTTTCTCTCAAAGTTGGCCTTGGATGATTTTATGAGTGATCGTAGTTTTTTACTAGTATTGATCAGAGATGTCTTCCCTTTTAGGGATTTTGCTCTATCTTGTAGTAGCTTTCTCCTCTTGTTGTAAAGTTTGTTTATGGCTGGGGTCCACCAGATCAGGCGCTTGCCTTTGGTGGAAAGGATCTTGATTTTATTTGGGATTGCTTGATCCATGCAATCCTGGAGGTGCTCGTAGAAAGCATTTGTAAGGGGTTCAGCAGCGTGGGTTGTGGTTTCCATTGGCTCAGGGGCCTTGAAGGATACCACACCAGTCTTAAGAAGTGTGAAGTTGGCTTTTGAGAAGTTCTTCACTTTGGTCTTTTTTGTTGAGGGTGGGGGTGGGATGTGGATCTCCAGTGAGATTAGTTTATGGTCTGATCTCACCAATGAGGGATATACTTCCGGTGTGGAGCATTTTATCCCCATGTTTGTGATGATCACGTCTAGTATATTTTCACCTCTTGTGGGAATGGTGACAAGTTGTTCCATAGCATTTGAGTTTATGAACTCCAGGAACCTTTGGGCTAGGGTATTGGGGCTTGAGTAATGTTCCCAGTCTATGTTTGGGTAGTTGAAGTCACCGAATATGATGGTGTTTGCAGAGACATTTATACTCTCCAGTGTCTTCAGGAAGGCTGTGTGGGTTTCCTGAGTTTGAGAGGGTGGCCTGTAACATGCTACAAACTGTAGAGCAGTTTTGCCTATGGTTAATTGCACCTGAATGGTCTCTGATGCTTCGTGAGTTGCCACCAGCCTGGAGGTGTGGGTATCCTTAATGAATATGGATACACCTCCTCCTTTTGTGGTACGGTCAGGGTTTTGGGGCCGGAACGCATGATATGAGGTAAAACCTGATAGTGCCGGGGTGCTCTCAGGAGCCTTGAACCAGGTTTCAGTCACAGCACAGACATCGATGTTCTCCATACTGAGGAGGGCTTCGAGGGCGTGCATCTTGAGATTTAGACTTCTGGCATTGAGCAGCATTACCCTTAGTTTTTTTCCATTATTGTTTTCTAGGGCGGTGGGTTTAGAATTTGAGCCTTGTCTAAAAAAGGCACTATGGGGGTGGTAAGAGCCTTTGCCAATATCCAGAAACCCAGGGGTGACAGGTGCAAGCCGTCCCTTGTGAAGCAGCGTGGCTTGTCAAGCATGTCATTCCAGGCAGACAGACATTGGATCCCCTTAGAATGACTAGCTGTTCTAGCTATTGTTGATAAAATTCTCCATTAAAATATAAATAGTTGTTTTTTAATACCAACTCCATTAACCATAAACTTGTCCTTTTTTTGGTTTACATTTCTTTATGCTTACGCTACGCCTGCACCACTTCATGAATCACTATATAATGTTGTACCGCTATGCCGTGTTGTACATCCTTATGCCGACGGTGCATTTGCGATTCAGTATTACTTGACTCATTTTCATGGCATTGACTACTAATTCCTAGTTACCGGGCAGAACACTGTCACAGACCCTTGGCAACCCTTGTGCCATGGTTGTGGTGTAGCATGCGTGCCATTGACTATTATGGGGAATTCATGAATTGTGCTACATTGCAGTTTTATGACATCTAAATATATTTTCCTTGTGATCCTGTTTGCACACCGATGCACTGCAGTTTTACTTTGCATTAGTGTGGCCATGACATTAAATGTTATTTTTTATGTGTTGTGCATGTTTTTTATGCCATTGGCGATATATTTAGCCATTGGCATATATTAACATTATAATACGTAGGTTTGGCCCACTTCCATGGCTCCGATTTTATGTTTGAAAAAATATAAACCTTTTTTTGGTTTACATTTCTTCATGCTTACACTACGCCTGCACCACTTCATGAATCACTATATACCTTCATTTGCATGCTACACTGCTGTGCATGGGCTAATTAGCATACATGCACCAGGGGCTGCTCAGCTATGGTGTACACTGGCAGTGCACGAGGAAACAGCTCATACCTGAATCGCTCAGCAGCCATATTTGGCACTAGATCACGGAAATGTTTGAAGAAATTATTTATGAAGATTTACATTTAACACAAAATGAAAAATTAACAAGTTTATGGTTAATGGAGTTGGTATTAAAAAACAACTATTTATATTTTAATGGAGAATTTTATCAACAAATTCAGGGGGTTGCTATGGGAGTGGCTTGTGCTCCAACATATGCTAACCTGGTCTTAGCTAAATGGGAAGAAAGGAATATATTAAATTCAGGATATAAAAATTGTTGGATACTATATCATAGGTACCTGGATGATCTAGTGTTTTTTTGGACAGCTGGACGTGAGAAATGTATTGACTTTATTAATTATCTTGGTAACGCTACCAATTTTTTAAAATTCACATACAATATATCTGAACTTAATTTACAATACCTAGATATAGAAATATATAAAGTAGAGAACAAATTTGCAACTAAAATATACAGGAAAAATACTTATTGTAATTCATTTCTACATTTTAAAAGTCTACATTGTAAAAAGAACATTGTAAAGGGACAATTGTAAGTGGGAGTCAGATGACTAGTAGTGATGATGATTTTATGAAGGAATGTGACCTATTGGGGAAAATGTTTTTAGAAAGAGACTATCCCATGAAAATGATAAATGATATTAAAGTAGAAGTATTAAATGGAAGAAATGCAAAATTTAAACCTATTATAAATAGTGGTGGACATGATGGTGGCATTACTTTTAATAACAATAATTTATTAAATAATCAAGAAAATTATCAACAGGCTTTGGTTTTAGAGTATAACGGATTAAATAACAGTATTAAAAAATATATTTTTAAGAGAATGGGGGAGATTTGTAGCTGTAACAGATTTGGACAATGTGTCCAAGATTCCACAGAAAATAACATATAAGAATTCTCAGAGTATTAAAGTCATACTAGAAAATAAAAACAAAGGAAACCCTAATAGACTGAAGGTTAGTACATATAAATGTGGACGGTTGCACACAATGTGCATACATTCTGAACACAGATGAATATTTTTTGGTCAGTAGAAATAGATGGATACAAGCTCTGAACACTATAATTGTGAAACAAAGGGTGTGGTGTATTTAGTTATATGTGAAACCTGCAATTCTTTTTATGTAGGAAAGACAGAGAGAATGTTAAAAAGAAGAATTTATGAACATATTTATGACATTAAAGGGGAAAAAGATACTAATGCCCTATACAGGCATTCCAAAATATGTTCAAAATATAAATTTCTATTTATGGTTTTAGAACAAATCAAGGACAATATTAGAGGTGGTCCTTGGGAAGAAAGAATTGAATTCAGGGAGCTATGGTGGCAAGTGACCTTAGAAGTGTGAAGACCACCAGGTTTAAATGATTATATATCTATACTCCCTTTGTTAAAGCTGAGATCTGCTAAATTATGATATATCAAAAACAACCTTTAGAGGGCAGCATTAATATATCCTCCCTTTATTAACACTTTTAAATATTGAATCCTTTTTAATTTTCTTAATAAAGGCTACATACTTTTACCCATATATATATTTTTACGTTTTTATGGTGGGTTTCTAAGGTGTTTTTTAAGGTATACACATATTATTATTTATATTCAGACAATTATTAACCTAGGTTTTTATCTCAGGTTTTAAATATTTAACTACAAAATGGATGTCCCTTAGTAAATGATTTGTAGGAAAATGTCTTTTTTATTTATTCAAAATATTATACATTTTTTACTTGGGTGTATTTAGAAGAACTGATTTTTTAACACAATAATATAATGGAAGATAACTCCTTTGGTATTTGAACTATGAAATGTTTTTTTGCTATTGGTTGGCTAATTAAGAGTATCTTATATAAACTTGGAAAATGGCAATGCACTGGTCATCTGATGAAGTATATTGAAACGAAAACGCATACTGGTTATATGAAAGCATTAATGTTTTGTTCTATGTGTTTGCTAGTTAGTTTTTTTTTGGATTGAATAAAGCCTTCAAGCTGACCTTTGCATCCGTTTTGGTATTTTGTGCACTTTCATGGATTTCTTGGTCTTTTTTGTACTTTTCCACATTTTTTTCAGTTACTAGATCGTCGACGCTACTCCGGCGCCTGGTGCAAGCTTCATGAATCCTGGGGAGGGTCATTTATTTTTTGCTTCTGAAAAAGGGAGTTATAAGATGCTTGTCAGTTTTCTTTAAATTATTGGTACCACTAGTATGTTCTTTGTTTAGCCAATTTTATTTTGTTTTTATAATGAACAGCTTCAAGCATCACAAGGAGGATTTAGAAAGCCGAATGAAGGAATATTTGTGATATGGATGCGCAAACTGCAGGGGCGGCCCGTGCTATCAGACTGCCGGTCTGCAGCCCCCTCAACCTGAAAGTACAGATAAAATAAAAAATAAAACGAAAAAAAATTTTAAATTTCATGCGCACTGCTGCTGAGACAGTCTAGTGCATGGAGCATGCGCACGGCAGTCCTGGTTGAGAATCATGGACAGGAGCTCTCCCACAAGTCCACTGCATAGACTGCCTGGGAACTCGCTGGGGGAAACGCGTCGGGGTCAGATCGGATTGGAGTTTTCTGCAGGGGAAGATCTCGCGACGGGCAAGGATCTGGATTGGAGTAGAGTTTGCGACGGGCAGGGTCGGATTTGCGTGGGATTTACTTACTGGATGTATGGTGGTGTTATGGACAGGGATTTACTACAGGACCAGGTAAGTGGAGTGTGTGTGGATTTGCTTTTACTACAGGACCAGGTGTGTGTGTGAAAATGCCTCAGGTGGGATGTACTGGTGATTAGACTCATGGTGTTGTGGTAGGGAATACCTCAGGCTTGAACCCTGTACCTTGTATGCAGATGTTAAAGACCTGAATTCCCTACCCACCACCATTTGTAAAAAAATTGCAGATTTTTGCCTCATATTTGATCTGATCTATTCCTCATAATATCTGTGGTTTTTAAATATTGCAATGCTTGAAATTTGATGGTGCAGTGGTAGCATTGATGCTTCATAGCTATAGGTTCGTGGGTTTGGTTCTTGGCTGGGGTGCCTTCTTTGTGTGGGGGGGGTCTGTATCTTCTCCCTGTGTTTGTGTGGGTTTGCTTTTGTGTCCTCCCATGTTACAAAGACATGTCTGCATTATTTCTTCCTGGGCCTCTGCTGAGAATTGTTTTGTTTTGTTCCAAGTCAAACTGTCCTGATTAACAAATGTTAAATAAAATTGGCAGGCATTTGAATTTCAGACTTCAGGTTTCTGAGTGTTTAACTCCTTGCATATTTGATGGTGCAGTGGTAGTATTGTTGCCTCACAGCTATAGGTTTTCTGGTTTGATTCTTGGCTGGGGTGCCTTCTGTGTGGAGTCTGCATCTCCTCCCTGTATTTGTGTGGATTTGCTCTGGTGCCCTGTCACTTTACAAAGACGTGTCTGCAGTATTAATCCCTGGGTCTCTGCTGAAAATTGTTTTTGTTCTGTCAGCAGTAAAATTGACAGGCATTTGAATTTCAGACTTCATGTTCTTCAGAATACATAGTAACACAACCTTTTTTTTTTCTAGCAATTTTCTAAGTTTATAAGATGAATATTTTAAATTTGTCCCTATTTTTGGGACTGTATTCCCCCATTATTGGCTTCGTCCAGGTTTTTGTGCTAAGGTTGACCGCTATGGCAAGAACTGAATTCACTGAATATGTTTGAGGGCTGTATTCCCTCTTTACTGGGTTTGTCCAGGTGTTTTGTACTAAGAGGTTGACAGCTATGGTGAGAACCGAAATCACTAAATGATAGCCATTTAAGTTTCAGTCTTCCTCTCTTTTACAAAGCAGCTGATGTGGCGTAGTGGTATGTTACTCTGACTGTTTTGCTCAGGGACTTTGGAAGTAAAATGTATGGTGGTAACACAACATTTTATTCTAGCAACTTTCCAAGATTATACAAGCAATGTTTAATGTGTCCCTGGTTTTTGGGCTTTTGACCCCCCCCCAAATACATTTTGGCTTTTTCTAGTTTTCTTGTGCTGTGAAGTTGAGATGCAGTTGAGTATTGAGTAGATTTTACAAGGAGCTGAGAGCTGCAGAGGAACAGAAGTTTAGTGCTTTGCCTTGTTAATACTATAGCACAACAGGTTGTGTACTTGCTTTTGATGCAGAAGGCTGTGGGTTCTACTCCCCCAAGGGGTGGATGCTGCCGTACTGAGAATGTTCTCCTTGGTGAAGATACTAACTATGAGTCTGTTATCATTTTGCCATCCATTTCCTCTTGCAATATTATTACTAGCTTATCATATTTTAATGTAATATAGGCAATTTATTCTTGAGGGGCAACAGACACTTTATTTTTCGATGAAACCATGAAATATAAAGGTGATTGCTAGCAGCAACCTCTTCATTAGTTACAGATTTCTTTAATGTGGAATTATTTAGATGACTTTTACTTCAGAGATTGTGCATATTTACTGATAATGAACTGTAGAATTGTGCACATTTACTGATAAAGGTGGACTGTAGAATTGTGCATATTTACTGATAATGGTGGACTGTAGAATTGTGCATATTTACTAATAATGGTGGACTGTAGAATTGTGTATATTTACTAATAATGGTGGACTGTGGAAGTCTGAGTAGACTTTTTTATGATAAATGTTCTCAACTGGGCAGTTTTGCCATTATGGGTGCATACGTTTTGTTTCATTGCTTACTGGAAAAATGTTCAAAACAAATTTAAAACACCCTTTAACAACTGTACTGTATTGTACAAGGAATATAATTTTAGTACAATGAGGAAGGTGTATCAAAGAGCACATGTATGTTTCATATGCGAGGGGCCTATGATTTGAAAACAGCCCAAAATTAATCTTTATCTGCCACTGGCAAAATATATTTTCTTTGAATGTGGGTTTCAATGCTGTTTCAATGAATGTGAGTTTCAAGGGCAGAGAAGTTTTAATGCTAAGTTTTCATTGTGAGACTGCATTGCTTTGTTTAGCAGATGACTTAGTGTTTGTGCTGTAAAATACAAAATAAAACTTTCAAATGAAGTCCAACTCATCATAGAAGTAAAGCAGTATGCACATTAGTGTTTATGGTAAATGGAGTGAAATAGCCAAGTAATGGTTCATTGGAATGGCTGCAGAGGCTCCATTCAACCATGATTTTGTCAGGGGGGAAGGGCAGCAAACTCAGACAGGCCCAGCTGAACTATACCTCCCAACTGTCCAGATTTTCAAAGAATTAATAGATTTTTGCTTCTTATTTTTGGTTTGTTCTTCATAAAATTTGTAGTTTTCTGGCAAATCATTTAGGAATTAAGTCACTAAATAATGATACACTGAGTTTCAGACTTCATAACCTTCAGAAAAATGTATGTTAAAGTAAGAGCTGTTCTATCAACTGTCTCAATTTATACAAGAGCAATTTTTAGTACTGTTTATATGTGCCGCTAATATATTTGGCCTTGTTCAGATTTACTGCATTAACAGGTTGAGATGTACATGCAAATAAATTGCTTTATAGAATTAGGCATAGCCAACCTCTCAACTGTCCCCGATTTTTGGCTCAAAATGTTGCTCTTCCCCCTAATAATCCCTCCGCAAAATAGCAATTTTGGAAGAAAACATGGAGGGTTTACAATTAAGAAATAACTGTAATAATCAAAGTTATAGATTACTTAGTTGAAATGCATGTAGATTCTTTTATTTTATCAGCTGCTCAAGGTAGCAGTACTAATATTAAAGTGTCCCTTCCTTGGCAGGTTCCCAGCTGTATTGTGTGTCTATTTTATATTTTTGCATCACATTTTTGGTCCATTTTTCATAAAATTGTGTGTTTTGGCAAATTAGTGACAAATCACTAAAGACTGAAGTTAGAAAATGACAGACATTTGAGTTTCAGATTTTATACCCTTCAGAAAATTCATACTAATGCAAGACCTATTCTATTATCTTTCTAACTTTATTAGAGCAGTATTTAAAAATTGGCCTTATTTTTGGGCCTTTGTCCCACTTCTGTGTATGGCTTTGTCCAGATTTCTTGCTCTTGAGGTTGAGAGGTATGACAAATGTGTCAGGGCCATCACAGTCAGCCAGAGACATTTCAAATTGTGACATACTTGTTGCACCCCACTCCCCCATGTAGTGACTCTGGATGTGTCCAAGCAAGGCAAGGAGTAGTTGTGTCTACCTTGGATGGGGAGGACACACTGCATAAGTACTACAGTGGCTTTTCATCTGTCCTTGATTTTGCAGAATGGTCTGGTTTCTGTCATATTTTGTACTGTTGATTTATGCTTATTACTCAGATTTATGCTTATTACTCAAAGTGCCTGTTGCTCTGTGTTTAAGTAGCAATGCTTTAATGACCATAAGGTAAGCTTGTCTGAGATCGTAAGATGCAAGTAAGTTTTAATAAGCATACTGTTAAAGAATTGCCAACATTGAAACCCTTTTTGTTGTTGCCATGCAGAGAATACTTGACTAGATAATGTATAAGGCTTGGGTATTAAAGGACAGGATTCCATTATTTTAAAAAGCTCATTACACTTGTTGGAAACTTCCAGTCATCTCTACAGACTTTACCCGTAATCTAAACAGAATGCCAATCATGTGTGATCCATAACCTGTACAGTAATCCTTTAAGCAATGTATCTTGAGCTTGTTTCTTGTTTGCTTTTCATTTTTTACTTTGATCATATTTTCCCCATGAAACAAGTTGTCAGGCAGCAGGTCTTTTTTGGATAAGAAACATTTTTACAAGTGGGGGCATCACAGAGATTTCTACTTTCAGCATGTTACTTGGTACTTTAATAAAGCTGAATATATTATAATTAGAACTACAGTGCAAGGAGAAGTGGTTTGAGTTGAGTGCTTCTGGTTTTTCTTATACTTGATTTTGACTGGCATTCCAGTAATGTATTTAAAAAGTAATTTATTTTTTCATGCCTCACAACCTTTTGTTTCCATCTAGATATTAAGTAAGCTGTCATGCAGCCAATGCATTGAAATATTTTTATTCTTCTACACTTATTTTTGTCTTGATTGGACTTTCATAATGATGGTTTGCCACCCAGGGCAGCGTATTTAATTAAAGTTAGTTTTTGTGGTTTTGTGCATAGCTCCTCCCCTTTCTAGTTGACCTCACCCCTTCCTCTTGACCCCACCCATTCAGCTGTCTCCTGCAGCCCGCCTGTGATTTGAAGTCACCAGCCGCCACTGACAAACTGTTGTGAGGAAGATGAAAGGGCAGTGATATGGATATGCAGGTTTGAAGGCTGCCAGCCCAGCTAGCTAGAATTTTGTAAATAATTCTATGTCATTGTAAATATTAATATGATCCATAGGCTTGTCTGCAAATGTATATAACCTGTATGTTATGTGCTGAGCTTCAAAAATGTTACCACAGTGCACTCTGCTGGAAAAGAGCAGAAATGTATATGGACTATATACCTGTGCAAATGTATGTTTTCATAGAAATTGGGACATACAGAGTTAACTTGCAAACTCAGAGAAAATAAGTCATGACTTTTACGATTGTGTTTACCACAGCTAGAAGACAGAATGTCTGCAGGTAGAAATTCTTTCTCTTATTTGGAGACAGAAATAATTACTAGCTTTAAAATGTAAAAGTGTTAATTGTTTTACGACTTCTAGTTTCAGGCAAGCTTCTAAGAGATAAGTGTCAGGTTCTAAGAGATAAATATTTTTTCATAGAGACATGTTAAATTCTGTTCATATCTGTTTAGCCTGGGAACTAGAGGCAGGTGTCATATAGTGATGTCATCCAGTTAACCCAGTAGTAATGTGCATTATTAATTTAAGAACTATCTCAGAGAGAAAGTCTGTGCAATTTGTATTTGTCTCTGGACATGGAAACATCTCACCAGCACTTGCTTGCTCTGTAAGTAAGACTTAGATCATAGAATTTCTCTTAGAGATAGATAGGAATATAGTAAGATCAGTCTAAATGTTGCAGGGAATTGGGAGGTGGCCTAATGGTTAAGATGTTTGCCTTACAAAGACAAGGTGCAGGGTTTGAGTATTACAAGAGATAATTGGCTAAGCTTAAAATGGCTCACAAGGGCAGTTAGCTTAGTACTAATCTATGAATCTGTATTTATTATGTGAGACTGTCCTGCAATGTTGTTTTAAAATATTTCTGGTGATTCTGAACTCTTTTGTCACTGTATTGAATTACTGAGTTTTGTCTTGTTCTTTTATTATTTATTATTAAATATATTTAAACCTTTTAATTGTGGATGGTTTGTGTAGACATAGTTAAGCTCTTACAGTATTTGCATCATATGTATTTGGTAACACTGTACAGGCCACTCTTAAATAGCCTTGGCCTTGGAAACACTTACCATTTGGATAATAGTAACATTACACAGTAGAATTGGCCCCTCTTTGTAAGGGCCTTATAGTAGCTGATAAAAGTGGTTGGTGGCAGCTGGTACTACCTTATAGTCTGGGCAGAAGAGGTCATAGCTAGACAACCTGTGCCAGCCTTTCCCAGGAGTGTCTGTGTGTTTGTATATAAATCAAATCTCAAAGTGTGTGTGTGTGTCAGCTACTTGGGCAGGGTCAAAAAACACTGGCTGGACAGAGAGGGTACTAGAGGTCTTGGCTTGACCACTCGGCTGAGATCTGAGCCCTATAGCTGTGCCAGTGGGGTGTCTTATTGGAGACCTGGAGAGAGAGAGGGAAAAAGCAGCCCCAGACTGACTGTGATCTCTGTGTGCTCTTAAGGAAAACTGCACTTTACTGTGTGTGTACTTCTCATCTTCCCAATGTGTGCGTCCCTCAATGGTGTTAGTGGTGAGGATTGAGGCTCCTTGATTACTGGCCCAGTGCAGGAGTGTCACAGCAAGAATTACAGCTGGGGTCCGGTATAGACAACAGTGTGGTGGAACTAGCTGCTCCCTGGGTTTGTAAAAGGAAATTCAATTGAACAACTTAACTGTATGGCATAGAGATAGAAAGCTGTGTCTGCATCCCAGGTTGTAGATCATACAGTGTGCTCTTAAGAAGCATTTCTAGGGAGTGCATGTGCATATAAAAAGAGAGTACATGCAAGGCAACAGTGCCATTTTGAGTGAACAGCCAGAGTGTTAACATCTATGCATGTAGTATTCAGTCTGTTTGTTAGGTCATTTATACTTAAGTTACTTAGCCTCAATTGTGATGTGTTTGTATATATTAAATCTGCTTGAACTCAACCCACAACCATTTCTCTCTTTTATCCACACTGGACAAGTGCCATGGTGTCAGAACCAGGATATATGAGTGAGACTTGGAGCCAGAAGCCAGAAACAAGCCAGAGATTAAGCCATGAGTGTGCACAGCTAGAAATGAGGGAATATAAATGAGTGGATCATCTCAAAAAGGTCAGAAATAAATTTCAGGTACTAAAACTTGCATAAATGATTTATTTTGCAAAGAAAATGGCACAGAGCATTTGCAAAGCACAAAACACATTATTAAGCAAACAAGCACAAAACGCATTATTAGCTAAATGAAATGTTCAGCACCATGATATTTCACAGAATTATTCGCAATGCTTACAAAAATATTTAGAATTACCTCTGACTTGCATAACGAGCATGTTAAGAGTAAAATGAGCACAAGAAAAGTATAATGAGCATGGTAAAAGTCAAAGAAGCATAACACATACAATAAAAGGGCAAAATGAGCATAAAAAACTCAAAATGATTACATTTTTCATTAAACAACCACATTTTTCAATATGAGCTTATATTTTGGATTGATTAAAGTTATTCAAAGTATAACTAGAGTTATTTGAAGTATCTCAGTGTGAAAAGTATTTCCAGTGTTTGCTTTTTTACAGTACAGTCATTTTGAAGAGTTTACTGTTTGCAAAGTACAGTTATTTCACAGAGTACAGCCAAAGCACAGTTATTTCATAAAGTGAAGTCATTTTGAGAAATGTATTGAGCTGTGTACAATTAATTTGCAGACAGCAATCACTTGGAAGTGTTTCTTACACTGTACAGAGTTATTTTGCAAAATACAGCCATTTCAAGATGTTTCTTATGCTGCATACAGTTCATTTGCAAAGTACAGTTCCTTTGAAATATTTTTCACAGTGATAAGGTGTGGTTTCACAAAGTGCAGTAGTTTCAGAGTGTTTCTTGGGCTACAGAGGCTTATTTTTCACAAAATGCAGTTATTTTGAAGAGTCTGTAGTGCTGTTGAGTATAATTACAAGTTTCTGGCATAAAAGGGAATTCTGGAAAATGTGTATTTTCGTACATATTTCCAAGACCCTTTATTACTGTGTGTGTGTTTGCATGGCTGAAGCATTTCGCAGACTGTCTCCACTTGTGTTTGATCATAATATTGCAGAAAACTGGAGAGTTTCTGAGCAGGAATACGATATTTTCATACAAGCATCTTTCTCTGACAAAGATACATGCACAAGGGCATTTATTCTGCTTAATCTAGCCTGGTCAGAATCCATTGAAAGAGAGCATTCATTTGTGTATGCATCAGCAGTATATGCAGGAGAAGGGGAAAGCCATCACATTATTGTACCAGCTGAATCAAGGGAGGACCCTGAGTGCTCAAAGTTCAGATTTAGAGAAATGTGTAACCCCCAGACAAATGTTACATTGGAGAGGCACGTATTTTATACAAGAGATCAAAAAACATGGGAAATTTTTGCTGCTCATATAACTTGAGAAACAAAGCTAAAACGTGCAGATTTGGTGACTTGAAAGATGAGTTTATAAAGTACAGGCTTGTGTGTGGTGTTAATAATGCTGCACTGAGAAAGATTTTCATTTGAGACTTAATGTTGATCAAAGCCATAGAGTTTTGTCAAGTACATGAACTTACAGAAATACACAAATATGCTTGCAAGTGATAAGTGTATGCTTTCAACAGGCTCTAGAGAAAATGTAGACAGCATGCAGCACATGGCTAACAAAAGCAGGCCCAAGCACAAGCCAGCTGCTGCCCTTGCGGGGTTTTCTGGGAAGTCCAGTACCATTCCAGCAAGTCCTAAGACTAGCTCAGTAAAATGGACATGCTCACTGCAGCACAGGGTTGAGTCAGCAAAACCCAGGTTAGCTCTCATAGTCAGCTGTAGCAATTGTGGTACAAATCATGAGTCTAATAGAGAGAAGTGCTTCACATTTGGTCAGCAGTGCCACAAGTGTAAAAAATTGAACTATTTTCAAAAGCTTTGCAGATCAAGCAAGCCTCATTAATTTAATAAGAAAAGTCACCCAAAAAAGCAAGTTGATTAAATAGAAAGCAGCATAGGTTCATAGGTTCATAGGTAGGTACTAGACTATTGGCCCAAGGGCCTATGTAAGCCTAGCCAACAAGGTTCCCTGGCTTACGCCACCCAAGAAAGTTATAGCAGTTATAGCAGCTCTATTTTTTATGTAAATGGTGTATCAGTGAATGGCGAAAAGGTTAATGCAGTAGATTTGTTGGCAAAAAATGAAGTGTTTTGTACTGTCCTGATTAAAGGTAAACCCACGGAGCTCAAAGGATATATTGGTTCAAAGTGCAATGTTATGTCAGCAGAAATATTTGCTAAAGTGAGTGCAGGTGAATGACTTAATTTGGCCAACTGTGAGAAGCGTGTTTCTTATGGTGGTGAAGAAATTCAAACTGAAGGGTCAGTAGTGCTTTCATGTTATTCTGCCAGAAACAGTTGCAGCTTGCAGTTTTATGCAGTCAAAAGACCAGCACAGTCATTATTAGGTCTCAGAGACAGTTTGAGAATAAAACTGCTTTCTTTTACCAAATACGTTTATTATATAAGCACATGTCCTAGTTTCCGTTTCGCTGATGCAGTTTTCTCAGAGTATGCTAATGTCTTTGAGGCAAACTTCAAGTTGTGTACTCCATGAAGTTAGAGCCAAAAGGTCAGTCCAGTGGTCAAACCAGCAAGAAGCATTGCAATAGCTATGCAGGACAAAGTCAAAGTCCAGTTAGACAAAATGGTGCAGCAAGGTGTGATATGTCCAGTCACAGAACCAACTGAATGGTCTTCCATGGTAGTTGCTCATAAGAAAAGCTCAAATGAAATCAGAATATGTATCGACCCACAAGGCTTAATCAAAGCATTAAAGTGACGACATCATCCTATGTGTAAAGTTGAGAAAATTGCTGCCCACATGCCAAGTGCCACTGTTTTTTCTGTCTTAGATGCAAATAGTTTGTTTTGGCAAGTGATGTTTGATCGCACATCGTCACTACTGAGTACATTTAGTACTGCATTTGGCAGATACAGATTTTTCAGAATGCCTTTTGGAATAAGTTCTAACAATAAAGTCTTTCATTGTGCAATGGAGCACATTTTTACAGGCTATTTGTGTGCTATAATAGTAGATTCTTTACTAGTAGGAGGCAATGGTGAAGCAGAGCATGACAGAACCCTCAGGAAGGTTCTAGACAAAGCATGCAAAGTGAATTTAAAGCTCAGTCCTCTGAAATGCAAATTCAGGCTACCAAAAGTTACTTATGTTGGTCATTTATTTACCAGTTTGGGCATAAGACCAGATCCCTCTAAACAAACAGCCATGCTTGAGATGCCAGCTCCAGACAATGCCCAAGCCTTACAGCATGTTCTTGGTATGGTTAATTATTTGGGCAAGTTTATAACAGACTTCTGTGAACTATCAGTGTCCTTAAGAGAGCTGACACTCAAAAATGTTCCCTGGTCATGGCTGGAACAACACCAAAGAGCATTTGATGACCTGAAACAGAAAATTGCCAGTCCACCTAGGTTAAGCTACTATGATGTTCACTGATGTCTACAAAACAGTAATTCTTTCCTGTGATGCTTCAACATTTGGTCTTGGTGCAGTTATTCTCCGGGAAGATAGACCAGTACCCTGTCTATCTAGAAATTTTACCCAAATTGAGATGCAGTATACTCAAATTGAGAAGGAACTTTTGACAATTGTGTTTGCATGTTTGAAGTTCCATGATTATATGTATGGTTGAGCTATCTACATAGAAACTGATCATCAGGCTCTATTCACTATCTTAAAGAAGCCTATGCATACAGCTCCAGCAAGACTACAAAGAATGATGCTTAGATTACAAAAATGCTACATCAAAATAGTCTATAAAAAAGGCAGACTTCTTTGTCTAGCTGATATCTTGTCCAGATTGCCCAGAACTACCACAGAAAAGCTTGATTCAGAGAATTTTGACTGTAGTGTCATGGAAGTGCATAATTTTTCATCTACAAGACTGGATGAGCTAAAAGATCGCACAAAGACTGATCCAATTATGCAAAAGCTCAACCACTTCATCGGTGTTGAGTGGCCACTGGCTATCAAAGCAATCATGTGTACCAATAGAAGTGCAACCTTATTTTCCTTACAGAGATGAGATGGTGATGGAAGATGGTATAATTTTCAAAGGTCCTAAAGTTGTTATTCCTACTTCCTTTCAGCATGAGTATACCCAGATTTTGCATCGTAGCCGCCCAGGTTCCAAAGCTACCAAAAGAAGGGCAAGACATCTTGTATTTTGGGCTTCTCAAGCAAAGGACATCAATAAAGTACTGTAATCTTGTTCAGTATGCAATAGTACTAAGCTGCATTTGCAAAAGGTGCCACTTCAGCTAAACCAGAGTCCTGAACTACCTTGGTCAACAGCAACCACTGACATATTCCAGAGGAATAGTCAACATTACTTAGTGTTAGTAGACTCTTATTCAAACTGCTTTGAAATTGATTTGCTACCTAACATAACATCCTGTACTATTATTACTAAGCTGAAACATCCATGGTATTCCACACAATGTATTTCTGACAATGGGGCCCAGTGTACCAGTCAGATGTTTCAGAATTTTGCAAAAACATGGAAAATTTTCCATGTTACAGTAGTCCTGAGTACTCACAGTCAAATGGTCTAACTAAGCAAGCATTACAATGTGTAAACCAATTACTTGAGAGGTCAAAGCATGATAATACCGATGTTTTCTTGAATCTACTAAATTTGAGAAATATACCCCATGACGATATACTTGGTTCACCTGCTCAGAGACTTCTATCTAGGCAAACTAGAACAACCTTGCCTATCAGTTATAGTTTGTTGGTAGTTAATACTAAAAACACCAGAGCAACCAAAGCCCAACTATTCAAAAAGCGTTCATTCTAGAAGTCCAACTGTGATGAAATGAGCAGATTTCTTCGTCCATTGATAGAAGGAGAGATAGTGAGGATGCAAACAGTGAAAGGCTTTGATCGAATTGGTAAAGTGAGAGGTATATGGGTATATGTGCTGAGATGAGATCCTACCTAGTGGAATCTGAGGGTATAGAATACAGGAGAAATCAAAGACATATTCTACCAGTGTCTGAATCAATATCGCAGCATCATATCTGTGATACAGACTCTAGATCTCAGAGCAATCCATACGATGTTCCTGTTGAAGGACATGTTTCAATACCTGCTCCCATTCCAGATGATGTCCCAGATGTCACTAAAGTTGAGCATTCACCAATGACAGTCCCTGTTGCTAACCTCAGTTCTAGTTTTTATATTACACAATCAGGTCATATTCCCAGACGTAGTGCAAAATACACAGCAACCTGGACGTGACTGTTTTTCATTTGCAAATTATTTCTGTACAAATTGCATGTCGATGATTATTGTCAGCATTGCTATGCATGCTTATTTCCTAAGGAGGGAGGATGTAGATCATACAGTGTGCTGTATTTTTAAGAAACATTTCTAGGGAGTGCACTTGCATATAAAAAGACAGCACATGCAACCAACAGTGCCATTTTGTGTGAACAGCCAGAGTGTTAACATCTATGCATGTAGTAGTTAGTCTGTTTGTTAGTTTGTTTATACATAAGTTACTTAGCCTCAATCCTGATGTGATTGTATATAATAAAGCTTCTTGAACTGACCAATTGTCTGTTTTACCCACACCGGATGAGCTACACAGGTGACCTGATTTGAGTAAAGGCTCATATATGGAATGAACTGATAAGATGGTGGCAGGAGTGAGTGGGAAACAGAGACTCTACCATGGAGGGAGGGACTGGTAATCTGGTGTCTGTTTTCCCCATTCATGCGTAAGCTTACAAGCAAAATATCCATAGCTGGAGTCAAGGGCTCAGCTTACAACATTGTGATGCAGCCCTCATTAAAATGTGGGTGGGGGTGCCTGCATGCAGGTAGTGCGTAACAGGTCCTTGCAATTATGCAAGCACCTGCATCAGCATCCACGTGGCAGGTTAGTGACTAAATAGAAAACAAATTCTGGTAGCTATGTGAATAATTGCCTTCATATAGGCTCAGTACCTCATTAGATACATTTGGGTTGCACGGATAGACTTATAAAAGCCTCAGAGTTCATTAGCCTAATATACACTTATGAAGCTATGAATCTAAGATATATTTTTTATGTTATCTATTTATTTAATGTTTAAGACCACTTTTATTTTGAGCATGGTAGAAATACAGTCAGAGAAACAATAAACTTTAACCTACAAAATTGCAATAGACATATTGCAAGAGCAAACATGCAGAGAGGATTAAGTCAGGACAACATGTAGCGTAAATGACCACTGTCATAAGGAGACAGTCAAATCAGTAAGAATAATACCTTGTACACTGTCACAATATCATGTAGTATATCTATATATCTGTTTATGGAGAAAATAATACACACACACAAAAAAAATGTTTACAGAAGGAGTGATGAGCACATGTGACTTTTATCCCCATTTGCTGACCAAGACCTTTGCTCATATGATAGTTGCATATCCTAATTTCACAGCACTTCCTGTGATAACTGAAGAGCTTATGTTTCAGCTGCATGTTTCTGCTAAATACCACTTCTGTTGTGTGGAAACAACTAACATAATATTATCTATATTTATACATAAAATGCAGAAGTGAGGACGTTAAATACACAAATTGCGTACAGTTATATTTTAAGCATCTCCTTCATATGTCAGTGATCTACATATTTCTGTTCAGTTGGAAGAGGGATTTCTTTGTGTCATAAATGCTTCAAGTGGGGACTGGTCACAGCATGTTACCTCTAACCATTTTATTTACTTCACACTGTAAGTATATTTCATGAAATGCAGTTTGATACATATTTAATAATTATAAGTAAGTGAAGACAGAATGACATATCTGAGTGAATGTGCTGATCAAGTTTTTCAATGGAAGAACATTATTTCTAAGTTGCATTTTTTGTAGGGAGGGTGGCTTTAGTACAAGATTTAGGTGCCACAGTATTGCTTCATATTTGGGTGATTCTTATTCTTATTGTGTGAATTAATGTGCAAGTTATCTAAGCTATATTAACATCATCACCGTCTCAAAAAGCTATCTTTACTGAAAAAGTAATATAGCTTTGATGTTTGAGAAAAAGACAGAAATTGCATTTCAGATTTTGGAATATTTTCTCAGTTGCTTGTTAGCGTCTAAATTCAGATACATTTATGTAGTATTACCTTGCAATTCATTATGTTATTTATTTACACATGTTTGTATGCATGTATGTTTCTATGTATTTATTTATCTATTATTCAGAATTTGTTAACTGGATCAGTGGACTTGTCATTCTGGTCCTTTACTGCTACAATCTAGGTCCGGGAAAAAACAGCATTGACAAGCAAATACATTCAGAAGTAACAGTTTATATTAAAGTTCATATTACAGTGGCAATGAACAGAATGCATACGGATTTGAAGATTTAAGCAGTGATATGAAAACCTTTATGACTAAGTATGTACAGTAAGGGTATAAAGACCTTGATGTTTATTCATATAAAGAAAATAATTATTTGTAAATATACATACACAATAATTATATTTATGTATAAATTTAAACCTTGGCTCTAGATGATTGTTATTGTTGAAGTGACACCCCAGTCCCATATGGAAAAATGGGAAAAGGGGTTGAGGATTGATGGCTGGATTAGCATTTTAACTTGGGATTATCACTTTAATCTGTAAGTGACAATAGCTGAAGGGATAGGTCTCTTTCATGAAATTAAGAATCATAGATATCCTTGAAGCAGGTATAGTTTTAGACTCTATTAAGTGTTCTTTCAGTTTGTTTTTTAATATTTTCATTTAGCGATTTTTTTTGTTTTCAACTGGTAAGCTATTTTATGGGGCTGGGACTGTTTTTGAGATGGCATTTTCACCTGCTTCCTTCCCATATGTGAGAATTATTTCTAGTTACTCACATTGATAGGTCTGTGATCCTCCCAAAAAGGCAAAGAGAAAAATGTCAGTTGCAATAGATGAGAATTCACTGAGGAGTGTAATACTATAATAGGAAAGCAACACTCCAGTTTAGGGATATGTACATTCCTAGAGTTAGCAGCATTGTAATTGTGCAATGTAGTTACAGCTGAGGTAGCAGCTTATTTTAATTTCTATGCACTGCTATTGTATAAGCATTAGGGATAGGTCTAGTGCGACTCCTAGTTATCTCTGTTGCGCAAGGAGTGGACGGGTAATTGTTTTATAGGTTTTTGATAATGACAGCATAAAACATTGATAGTTTCTGAAAGGTTGCAACAACCACGAGCTCTCGCTTGCTTGGCTATAGGGTAAGTATATCATCAGTAGTCCAATCTGGTCATTTTGTAAAGTTTTGCTTCATGTTGTGCTGAATGTTGTCAAAATTCTGTCGGCAACTAGCAGGAATATATCAACATCATATAAAATCAGTTTACGTTAGGAAGGATTATGTGCCATTTCATTTACAAAAGTAAAAACAACAGACGACCCAATACTGATCACTAACACACAACCATAGTTAAACCCTAGGATTCAGCAAGCTCTGCACGGTGTGCAGGAATAGTGCAGGAGCTGCTGCAGACAATATGGCTGGCGTGCGATCTAGGAATGAGCTCCCGGGATGTACACGAGCACTCCTGCACTATTCTTGCACGAACACAGCTCCTGTATGCTAATTACCTAATTTGCTGGTGAAAACAAATGAGGTGAATTAGTGATCCAGGAAGCAGGCAGGTATCTGTGCAGGAATAGTGTAGACTGCAGAAATGTATTCAGTCAGTAGTTGAATACATTTCTACAACCTACAAAACAGAGGCATGACAGCTCATAAAAAAGCATGTATTATAAGAGACAGGCATGCCAAAGGCCAAATATATGGCCATAGGCATGAAAACTAGTTTCAAAATTATAAAAAATAACTTTTTTTGGCTGATTTCGGCTGTTTAAGAGAAGGGCAATGGTGCGCAAATGGGATCAGCCCGAAAATAATAACAAAAGCTGGAAATAAGCTTTTAAACCAAAATCATCATTTTACCATAATAGTCAATGGCATGCACAACACAAGACCATGGAATAGTGGTTGCTAAAGGGGAAGGCTGGGTGTCGGTTTTGTAACCAAGCATTAGTAGTCAATTCTACGCTAATAAGTGGAATGATACTGAATTGCAGATGTCCCCTCAGTGCTAGCTTGCACCCAACCATGTAGGTGCAGTAATACCATGGTGTAAGCCTAAGAGCTAGATGACTTCATAAGGGTGTGTGCTATGCATGCTGTAATGTTATTGGAGCTCAGTAGCTCGTATTTGCCCTTAGCTAAGCACAGCTAAGGAAAGGAGTGTGTCAGAGCTGCCTAGCAGTGTTTACATTGCCTAAACGGGTGTGGGTGCCGTGCACCGGGTTTTAACAAAAAAAATAAACAGGAAATAGCAGCTCCATTCACATCTGAGCACTGGGTTTGCACAGTGTGCCTTGGAGGTTAAACAGAAAGCCTATGGGAAGGGAAAACAGCAATAGGAAGGTAATCAAGTAGAACTAGCATAGCTGGCAGGTGAAATGTATCAGAATCAGCCAATTACACAGACAGCAGCCCAGCCCAGCACACTACTATAAACTATGCAAACACCTTTCACTCTGTTTTTTCCCACAAACTCTACACCACTGGTGAGCACAAAATAAGAACATTTTACCTAACATAAGCAAAAAAAATGATAGGGGCTGCTTTTGCTCTCATAAATCAATATGTGGAAGAGGCTGAGGGTGGTGAGGATGAGAAAGCTGATGACCATCCCACAGTGAGGAGAAGGAGAACAGTGTACAGTCCCAGGTAACCTACCAGGGGCTACATGAGTTGGAGATAGTGGAGCACTATAAGGTGGACAGGGACCTCCTACAGAAAATTGGTGAGCTGTGCCAGCCACGCCCACACACAGAACCAACAGAGGGGAACCCATCCCAGTGGATACCAAGGTATGTGTAGGCTTAAGAATAATAGCCACAGGTACCTTCCAAAGGCCAACTGGGGATATCATGGGGATTTCACAGACATCAGCATCCAGGGTACTCCACCAGTTCCTGGATGCCATGTCAGCACATGCCGGTGAGCACATATATTTCCATAACACTCGTGAGGCGTTGACCAGCAATATGCATCTCTTCCACCAAATAGCAGAATATTCTGAGGTAGTGGGTGCTGTAGACTGCATGTGAGTGGGGTAGGGTCTACATAAACTGCAAGGCCTTCCCCTCCATCAACTGCCAGGTCATGTGCGATGCCCAGGGCATTATAATGAATGTGTGTGCTGGCAGCCCTGGAAACAATCATGACTCCCACATCTGGCATATGACGTGGCTGCACCAGAGATTTGCCACTGGGGACATCCCATATGGCCACCTAGTGGGGGATGCTGGTTACACACTGGAGCCATGGCTGATGGCACCCATCAGAAAAACACACACACCCGAACAAGAACTCCAAACAACAACTCCATAATGAGACACACACACAAACCAGAATCATAATAGAGCATGTGTTTGCAATGCTCAAGTCACAGTTCCAATGCCTTGACATATCCAGTGGAGCCTTGCAGTATTCTCCTGCTACATGTACCCAAATTTTCATTGTATGTGTCATGCTGCACAATATGATCCTGTGGAAACAGCTGCAGCAGGAACAGCACTGGGCAGGGCCACACAGCCCCCCACCATTGCCAAGGTCAGCACAGGCACAGACTGACTCGGAGGAGGAACAACCTGAGCCTGCCCTGTTGGCAGAAGGAGGCATGCCCAGTATGCCTAGGCTTTGGCAAAGAGGCAACACATTGCACATACAATGACATGGTAGGAACCCAGGGAATGACACCTCTTTCTCTGACTCGCACATACAGTAAAAGGGATGCCAAACATGACACTACCTGTGCTTAACCATGTTTAGGGAATGTACTATGTGCATCTGACATAGTCAGCCCTCCAGCACCATCCTCAATACTGGCACAGCCACAAGGTAAGCCACTCTCCCTATCAATTGCTGAATGGAGTAATACGTTCTGCTACTTGTATCTACGGTATGAATGTGAGCATGCAAGGGAATCGGGTGGCTGAATGGGATGGCAGCAGATAGTAGACACCTATATGGGCAGCATGAAATCCATAACAAATACTGGTGTCAACATAGCAGGCAGTACTAGACAAGGTGACAAATCCCACTGCAGGACATGTGGTGGGCCAAATGTGTGTCCATAGGACACACATGCATGTCAGTGAGGCTCACATACCCAACAACAGTCTCAACAAGCAGGACAGGTGTAGATGAATACAATGAAACGCTGTGTTAAGGCCTCCAACTGATGGCAAAGGAGAACAGTTCCCTCCAGACCTACGCAGGCAGACTACAACAGGTCAGGCAGTGGGATGTTAGTTCCAAAGGGTAAGAAGTCTGAAACTGAAATGTAGGTCAATAAAACTTAAGAACTGTACTACACTGATATGCCTCTAGTCTGCATGATAGGTCAGAATACAGAATGGACTGGAGTACCTAAAAATACCAGTACAGTCATAGCAAATGTTTACAGCTATCAGGTGTGCCCCCCCCAAAAAAAATCCTACGTAGAAATGTAGTAACATGTACGTGTGGGTATAATAACAGTGGAGCACAGATTACCTGAGCTGGCCAAATTAGCACGTTAGATTGTTGCATGTGTACAATATGCAGGGCTCTGTGTGTTAGGATGTTGAGTGTTGCATATTGTGTGGAAGTGGTCAGCATGTAGGCATGGAGGGTTGTGTCACGGTGGCCTATGGCCAGTACTGTTGATGACAGGGCTAAGTTCTGACAACTGCTGTGCCAAACACAATGCATCCCAGCAAGACTCAGTCCAACAGTAATCCATACTAATTGTTCAGATGTAATATCTGTCACCATCTGAAAGATGGACATGGCATGAATGTGGGCCCAGACATACACAAAGTACACAGCTGGAAGTACCCTAGACAGAGAGTGTATAAAATGTTACTGTCAAATGGACACACATTTGCAATTGTACATACAGGTTAGCAGCACATTAGTTGTCTGTGTAGTATGGAATACTGATGTAGTCTGGCCAAACACTGGCAGACCACAAAAGGCACAGTTATGAAGTATTGATAAACCACTGATGTCCTCACACAAGCCAGCATAAGGGGAATGCCCCACGTATATCTTTGAGTCAGCTGCAAGAAGCTTCCATAGCATATATGCACTCAGTTCACTCCACCATCAGCCACAGGTTCATCACAGGTCATATCCCTGCTGTTGAGAATAAGTACAATATGACCACCACTTCTGTATGGAAATACCACAGAATGCAGCATGCTGAAGAGGTGTCCCATGCAGGTGTGTCCCTAGCTGTATAAGGACAGAAACTATTGCCATTGGCATCTTACACACCTACCCTGTCACCCCAGGGGAATCCAGTGGCTTTGCTGCCTGGGACTGTAGGAGTGACAGAATGCAGTGGCCTGCTACAAATGGCCTGCATCACTAGCAAATGCCCTACAGTCATCTGTTAAAGTCCTGTGTCTCACCCATACTGCCATTTTTAATTTCTCAAAGTCTTTTGGGTTTCTAATACCATGATGGGAATGGACCCCATTCTTAAGTCAAAGTACGATTAAAGTTCATGAAATTACTATTGTTTCACTCTTTGATGTTAGCTAAAAGTGACCTTTGCAGCATGCGGAATGTGCCCAGTAATGACTACTTCTGCAATTCATATTGTGTTACACGAACTGGTAACATATCTAAATACAATTTTAAATTATTTTTTATGAGACCAGTTGCTCCTACTACTATTGGAACTGTCTGAGTATCTTTCAGCCATTTTTAATTTCTCCAAGTCTTTTGGGTTTCTAACACCATGAAGGGAATGGACCCCATTCCTAAATCAAAGTACAATTAAAGTTCATGAAATTACTCTTTGATGTTAGCCAAAAGTGCTCTTCGCAGCACCCGGAATGTGGCCAGTAATGAATCCTTCTGAAATTCGTACAGTGTTACATGAATTGTTAACATATCCAAATACGATTGTAAATTCTTTTTTATAAGACCAGTTGCTCCTGCTACTGTTGGAATTGTCTGGGTATCTTTCTTCCACATGGCTCTCATTTTTGCCTGCAGATTGATGTATTTTATGACTTTGTGTCTCTCTGTATGCAAGATACTATAGTCACTAGGTGTGGCGATTTCAATGATCAATGCTACTTTTATCTTCTTTTTTTGGAGCACTATATCCAGTTTTCTAGCATCTATCTTTTGGACTGTTGGTATCGGGTGATCCCATGTGATGTAAACTTCATAATTTTCTATGATTCTCTGTGGCTCATGTTTCCAGTGTTTTTCAGCCACTTCGATACCATAATGTTTGCACAATCTCCAGTATAACAATCTCACCACATTATTATGTCTTTCAGTATACAGTCCCTCTGTCATTAGAGAGTCACAACCAGCAATAAGGTGTGTGACTGTTTACAATCCGGTTCCACAAAACCTACATATGTCTGTTTCTCCCACATGTTCAATGGACTTAGTAAACAAGCATGTATGAAGCCCACTGTCTTGGGCTGCCAATATTAACCTTTCATTTCTTGATGTAAATTCACCTCTCCTTAACCATTCCTGCATTTGTTCTTGATCAGCACGAGGCTCTTCCAGAGGTTTTCTATACTTACAACTATATTTATGTTTTTTTCCACATTTCTTGCCTTCTCACCTGGTCCTTCACCTTATATTTTTTCTTTTCTTTTTTAGCACATTCAGTTGCTGCCTGGTTTTTATCCACTTCTGGTTTGATTTCCATTCCTGCTTGATGTCAATATGCTTCTGCTAAATTAAGCAGAGATGTCATCGTAGATTTATTCTCCTCATGTTACAAAACTTTCACCACATTTGGATCTTGTGAGGTCAGTAGATTTGCACGGAGTCCCACGATTGCAGATTTATACATGTAATCAAATTCAAGGAGGCCATACCTCCATCAGAACGGGGAATATATAATCTTGGTATACATTGATTTTTATAAATCATTTGGCGAGCATGAAGCATACTTCTTGTTTTAATATCCAGTCTATCCAACACTTTTTGGGGCCAGTCAATCACTCCAAAACTATAAGTTAGCACAGGAAGAGCAAACTGATTTATAGCTTGGATCTTGTTCCAAGGTGTCAATGCTGTTTTCAGGATTAATTTAAGTCTTCTAAAGTATTCCTTATTAAGCTTTATTCGCATTTGTTCATGTTTTATTGCTGATCCTTCATCAATTCCCAAGTATTTATACACTCCCTCTTGCTCAAGCTCTTTTATATCACATTCTTGTCCCAAACTGATGTTTTCCTGGTGCTGCAGTTTTCCTTTCTTAAAGGTTGCTTTTGCACATTTATCAAGACCAAATGACATTCCAATATCATCTGAAAAAGTTTTGACAATCTGCAGCTGTGCTTTCAGTTCCTCATCTGATGAGCTATACAGTTTTCAATCATCAATAAAGAGAAGATGAGAAGTCACTAGACTTTGTTGTTTTCTAGAAGCCAAATTGTAGCCATGACCTAAGCTGTTAAGTAAACAGCTTAATGGATTAATGGCAAGCAAAATAGCAACGGTGACAGGAAGTCACCCTGGAATATCCCCCTTTGGATTTTTATCTCTGGGATAATAATCTGCCCTTTATCATGGCTTAATTGCAAAGTAGTCTGCCACTGTTTCATGGTTACTGTAATGTAGTCAATCAGTGTAGGATGTACCTTATACATTTTAAGCACTCTTTTATCCATGAATGTGGGATACTATCAAATGCTTTTTTATAGTCAATCCATGCCATACTTAGATTCTTCCCTTTCTTACAGTTCTCCACTATAACTTTATTTAACAACAAATGACCCTTTGTTCCATATGACTTTCTTTTATTGCCCTTTTGTTCTACTGCCATAATTGAGTTTTCTTCTAAATAACTATAAACTCTATCTTCGTCAATCCCTGTGTATAGTTTCTACTGCCATAATTGAGTTTTCTTCTAAATAACTATAAACTCTATCTTCGTCAATCCCTGTGTATAGTTTATACATCGTCGGAAGACAAGTTATTGGTCTGTATTTTTTAGGGTAGCTTGCAGGTTCACTCTTAAGTTAGAGCATTGTTTTTCCTGTTGTTAACCAGTGTGGTTTATGTTTGAGGTGTGCATATAAATAGCTCTTACTCATGGCTAGATCCTTGAGTAAAGAAGTTAATACTTTAAACCAAAAGTTAGGTACTGCATTTGGGCCTGGGGTTTTCCAATTAGAGGCTTTTCTCAACTTTGTTTCAATCTCTCTGGCTGTTATTTTATCCCATTTCATATTCTGTATCTTTAAACTTCTTATTCTTTCTTTTACTTCTTCTAGCCATTTAGCATCTTTGTTATGTTCCACAGAATCTTCATAGATGTTGCGTTGTTCGGCTTTTCCTGGTTAGGGGTCGCCACAGCGGAACTCCGGTCCGCTAATGATTGGCAGTAGATTTTTACATGCTGGCTTGCCAGGCCTAACGCACAACCTTCAATGAAGGAATGCCCATTCACGCATGTCGCCACACAGAAGACGCTCTAACTGAGAATCAAACGGGCAACGTCTAACTGTGAGGCGACAATGCTACTGCAGCACCACCAACGCAGTATCTCTCCAAAATGTATCTACTTCCTCTTTTTTCATGGTCTATCAATTCCTTTTACCTTATTTCCCAATTATCTATAATACTTTTTGGGGTCATCAATAAATTGCTTATTTTGTGCTTTTCTCTTATATTTATCTTCATATCTTCTGAGTCTTTCCGCCTGTTTTGACATTTTTAGTTTGTTATCTCCAATAGTGCATAATAGATCCTGGTCTGTTCTAATACTTCGCATTGCTTTTATCAAATCTATCTTTCTTAATATTTTTGTTGATCTCTTCCCTCTTCTATAATCTTCTAACAATGAGACTTCTTGTCTTATCTGCTTTATAGTTTTCTCTATTCAATATTTCCATGATGGTATTCGTCTTCAGCCCCCCTTTTCCCTCGCTACCCTAATTTCCTGTGGTAGAATTTTATCAGTTATTAATTTAGCAGCACAGTAATATATTCTGTTTACTTCACAAACTGAAAACTCCGATATAACAATGAAACCAATAAACCAGAATGGACAAACTTCCATTAGGCCAAATCAGACAATAAAAATTAGCGTTTTCATTCACTTTATTAACGTGATATTCTTCAGAAAAAACAGAAAATAACACACCCCTTCCTTTTATACTATTTCACTGTGACATACCAGGAAATGATGTAACAATTCAGCTAATATGAATAAATAAACATATTTGACAGATTGCAGAAAATAAAAAACTCATATGTGTCTAAAATTACATCTACACATAAAAAATACTTTCTTTAAACATTAAATAGTGTTTCTGTATAACAGAAAACACTTTAAATTAATAACTTCATTTAGTCCCGGTGTTTCATCTGCCCCAAACACCAATTGCCAAAGTGCCTCTTTGCACTCCAAGATGTTATTTAAATCCCCAGCTAATAAAGCTTTATCCACACTATCTAGAACAAAAAATTCAAATTTCTTAAAGTTGGAACAAGAAAGTGCATGTCTAGCCATTGAATTATTCTTATCTTTTTTCTTTATGGCCAATGTATGTTCGTAAATCCTACATTTTAAACTTCTCTTAGTTTTTCCTATATAATAATTTTTACATGTGACACAAGTGGCCATATAAACCAGTAGTTCACTGTTACAATTATAATACTTTTTGGCCCAAAAAAGTTTGCTTCAGATGTTCTACCATAGCAAAAGAGAAATTTGGGGAGTTGGGAGGGTGGCCTAATGGTTAAGGTGTTTGCCTTATAAACTTAAGGTGCAGGGTTTGAATCTCACAAGGAATAATTGGCTAGGCTTAAAACGGTTTGCAAGGGCAGTTAGCTTAGTACTAATCTATTAACCTGATGTATCTACATTGTTTATAGTTCATGCAACTAAGAGTTCCCTTCTTGCTAGAACAAACTCTATCAATATTATTGTCCTTTCCTTTAATTGATTCCAACATATACTTAATATTTGTAGTTTTCTTAAATGTAAATTTAGGTCTATGTCCTATAATGGAAATTAATTCCTTGTTGCCAAGGATAATTCTCCAATTGTTTTCAATAATGGATTTGATGCACCACATCTCTCTAACTATCGGTATAGGGAATGCAGTGTAAAATTCTTGTTTGTGGATTTCACTACTCATTCTACAAACAGACAGTACACCTACTGCTAAATCTTTAGAATGCAAAATAGGTTTGGCCACCCCTTTTCTCAAAAATTGAACTTCATCTTCTATTCTTTCCAAGAAACATTGATCATACCCCCTATTCAGGAACAAAAATCTTAAAAATAATAATTCTTTTCCAAAGACCTCTTTGTTTGAGGTAAGTCTACTTAATCTTATTACTTGACCCTTGATAACTCCCCTTTTCATATGAAATGGATGCATACTATCCTTATGTAAGTACTGGTTAGCAAAATATGGTTTCCTATATATTTTGCTCTTAATACTTCCTGTAACATCATCCATACTAAGGGTCAAATCCAAAAAAAAATAATGTCCTTCCTGTTTACTTCTGTTATATTGCATGGATCTCTATGGACAGTCCTAATTACTGTGTTGATTTGTTTTATCAAGCTTCTGACTTGTGGGGTTTTATTAACCTTTTGCAGTCTATTTCTCTCATTGATCTTGATATATCTGTCTTTGTCTATTAAATCAAGCAAAAGCAGTTCTTCTCTTAACCCCTTTTCTTCCATACTTAGGGCACATCCCTTGTTTTCCATTTCCTGCGGGCATTCTATAGAAAGGTCTATAACATCTTCTTGTGGCACGTTCTCTTCAGTTTCATCCAGTGTCATCTGTTTTGTCATATGGAAACTCACTGGCCTATCACTCCTCAATATTGACTGCATCAGAGTTTCCACAGTTTCCTGTTCCTTTCCTTCCTGTCTAGCGTCAAGTGAACTTTTATACTGGTTTCCTGTGGAAGGCTGCAAAATATCTTGATATGGCACCTGACCTGTTGCTTCCTGTTCTACTAGTTTCCCCTTAATTTGGATATCCATTGCTCTATCATGTTGTTGTGCTTTCTGCATTTGATTTTCTACACTGAATCCTTCTCTTTGCAGCTGTTCCATTACCTCAATTTCTATTTCTTTGACTTCTCAATAATATTTCTACTTCAAATATCTTTCGTGCTGCTCTTTTTGTATTGGTTAGTTTTGCTTTCTACGTTGCATAAATATTACACCATATTAAATATCTTTTCCTTTCCCATGTCCATATTTCTTCTTCACGTCTCCTGATCTTCTTGCTTTTCCTTATTCTGTGGACTGACTCCATCATGCTGTGATATAATCTGTTTTAGACCTTCTACATCAAATCCTTCACTTTGCAGGCACTCCATAACTTCAACTTCTATTTATTTAACTTCTGCTTTATTAATCATCTTTTCTACATTAAATATTTGTGCTTTTAGTCTTTTTATTGTGAAATTGTCCATATTGTGATGCCTTTGCCTGTATTTTTCTTCAAATATCTTTGAAACTGCCTTCTGTAAATTAGATAACTTGGCTCTAAATTAGTTAACTTGGCTTTCTCCTTTGCAAATATATTACACCATATCAAATATCTTTTTCTTTCCCATGTCCATATATTTATTTTATATTTTTCAAATATCACTAGGTTTTGTTGTTTATATTTTCTCACTTCCTTGGAGGCTTTTTTTCCAAAGAGATCAAAGATTCTTGATCTATATACTGTTTTTCAAAAATCTGTTGTATTAATGAAAGCAATTTTTTATTTGAAGCGTGTGATGGTTTTTCCTGCAGAAGTATTTTTCTTTCCTCTAATTTCTCTCTTAATCATTTTGTATATATTGTGTCTGAAAATTCTGGGCTTTTTACATAATAGTAACAATACATAATTTCTTTCTTATCCTCAATAGTCCACTCTGTCGTCTTTATGGCTCTTCTTTGGCCAATCAATTTTTGTTGTTTTTGTGGACTACTACTTCCTTCGACAACAGGGGGCCATCCTCCCCCTAAGCCTGGCCTGGCTCCATTGTAGGATTGTTTCTGTATTTTGAGGATTCTACACTGTCATTTTTTCCAGTCCTGGCACCAGTGTACCTACCAGGATTGGACACTTTTTTATCCTGGGTCTTGAGCACCCAGCTATCTTTTTTTTTATTTTTGATTCACTTCTGTCCATAATACATGCTATATAAATACAGTCTATATATCAGTGTCACCTTGGTGAGATTTTGTGAAAAACAGGGTCCACCTTGTGAAGGTACTTACCACGACTTGAGGATTAATTCAATTTCAGCACTACTATGCTCCTTTGCTTGCTGACTTTTCATCTCTCCATCAGGACCCCTTTCTGCCAATGTATGTCATCTGATGTTGTCCCAAATAACAACATAACACAGTCCACATAACACAAATGCAAGGCCATGTTGACAAATCCCAGTAGCATGTCCACCATGTCCTACTGCATGAACTGTGGACCAACCCCTAAATACTGCTGGGATGAAGTGATAACTATAGGGATACTTATCAGATATTGCTTGCATAATATTAGGAAGAGGAGATAATAACAGGGGGTGTAGAACCATAGATGCCATAGAGTGTTCGAAGTCTGAAACTCTGATGTATGCCCAAATTATCCCTGCCTGCAAACCCAGGAATGGGTGGCTACAAACCTGCTCATAAACCACAATGTGAAGGCAAAATGACCAGATATATGAGCCCTGCCTCTGGGTAACCTGTCTAAATCTGTACAGATGAGAGGTATGGCCACAGCAGGATTTGGCCATTCTGTCATGTCGATAGATGTACAAGAATGGGATCCTCACCCACCACAGTACCAAGGTGCTGGACCATTTACACAGACCCATCAGCAAGTGTCTGCAGCTCTCCCTCCAGAATGGCATGAGTGTGCAAGAATATGTAGGCTGCAGACCACAATACTGGACACAGCTTTAGTCCCCAGGAAATTACTGTGAACAAATAAGTAAATCTGTCAGTAGTTGATGACATAATACAGTGTAAAACAGTATATATGTCTGAATATCTCTGCTAACACCAAAGCCATGTAACACAAGCAGCACAGACGCAATTAGTTACAGCATCCCGCTATCCTTTGCCCATTGTAACTCCATATTGTCAACCTATCTACAGATATCCTGCAGAAACAGTTTGGTATCTGTAGGTGTAGAACACAAATGCCTGCACTGGAGTAAAACCTACCTGGAATGGATTCACACATTTAATACATAAGGTCATACTGGGCATGCCCCCACACTTAGAGAAATGAAACTCATGTCTGATAACAAAATACAGAAGGATCATACTGGGCATGCTCCCACACTTACAGAAATGAAGCCCATGTCTGACGACAACAGTGGACTATACATATATGTCAGTCGCAGATTTCTGTGCACACACACCACATTCCACATCAGTCACGCTTTACACACACATCAGATAGGAACACACACATATATCCAAGGACAACACACTATAATAGGTCAAACATACACAAACAGAGATGTGGGGAGGAGAGAGACAGACAGTGACAAAGAGCTTCCCATCAGGAGCCTGTCCCACCCACCACACATCCAATTGGCCAATATCACATGATGTGCCAATGTCTATCACTGTAGACTTTTCCTTTTGGTAGCCCTCAGCACTATAATGTCTGTGGTGTGTGTGGTAACTGTGTAACATGGCAGTACAAGTCATTATTCGTCTAGCAGTTGTAAACACAGTCCTGTCAAATGTAAAGTTGTGTGTGACTGAGTGTTGTGTGTGTGTTTCCAGAGGAATACTTTAGGTTCATAGGTTCATAGGTAGGTACTAGGCTATCTGCCCGAGGGCATTTATAAGCCTAGCCAGAGTGTCAACTAACTGAGCCTCTGTCAAGAAGAGCCAATGAAGTGATCCCAGGGGTGTATTTAATGTTACCCATCCACTCGTCAAGGTTTCTCTTGAAGAGTGTTAGTGAGGGGCTCTGCCTAATGTAGTTAGGAATTTTGTTCCAAAGCATGGGGAGTCTCTGTGACAGGAATCTACCCCTCCAGCATGTTCTATTTATTGTTGTGGTGAGGTTTAGCTCACTAGAGCGAGTGGCTCGCAGTGACTTGGATTTCTTTAGGTGGAGCATGTCCATCAATTCTGAGTTGGACATGGCTTTGTAAGTCAGGCAAAGATCACCTCTGAGTAAGCGATATGCCACTGAGTACAGCCGGAGCTTTTCCACTCGGGCTGCATAGGACATATGTTTGAGGCCAGTAATCCTCTTGGTGAGGTACATTTATGGTCTTTCCAGCTGTTGGAAGTGTCTTATGTGGTACATCCCAAATGGGGCATTGTACTCTATGATGGGTCTGTTGAGTGACAAGTAGAGGGCACTATAACCTCTTTATTTCTAGATGCAAACCCTTTAGTAATTAGATGGACTACACAGAAGGATTTCCTAACTACTTTGGCAATATGATTGTCAAAGGAGAGATTACTATCTACCTGGGTCCCCAGATCTCTTATTACCTCTTCTGTATTAAGGGGGCTGCCACCTATGTGGTAATTCATAGATGTTTTGTTTTTCCCAAACGGGATGACTATGCATTTTTTGGCATTTAGCTTGAGACCATGACTTTGACACCAGGTGTCTGTCTCAGTAAGGTCCTTTTGGAAGATGTCCATATCAGCCACAGAGTCAATTATGGCTTCCAGTTTGCAGTCATCGGCGAAGTTGATTAGCCAAAGTCCTCCTGTGTTTGCCTGTACTTCAGAGAAGTATATGCCGAACAGTAGGGGTCCCAGGACCAAGCCTTGTGGGACACCACTTGTGACTGGTTTAGAGTCAGACCTGGAGCCCGGTATTCTTACCGTGTGAGCTCTGTCTGTAAGCCAGTTGGCAACCCATCTCGTGATGTAGGGGGTTATGTTCAGTTTCTATAATTCCTGAGTGAGGAATGGTGTCAAAAGACTTGGTGAGGTCAAGGTAGGTTGTGTGAACCACCTTCCCCTCATCTATGGCCTTGGTGACTGTCTTGAAGAAGTCAACCAGGTTTATTAGGTATGATCTGCCCTTAACAAAGCCAAACTGGATCAGGTCAAGTGTTTGGAGGTTCCCAATGTCTTTGTTAATGAGTTCCATAATGATGCACTCCATAGCCTTGCAGACCAGGCTAGTCAGGCTTATGAGATGATAGTTACTAGGGTCAGTTGTGGCCCCTCCTTTGTGGAGCAGAATAACCATTGCTGTGCACCATTCTATGGGCATGTATCCTGCGGACAGGCTGAGTTTGAACAGTGTGTTTAGGTGGGGGTAAGTTTGTTCTGTAGTTCGTGCAAGATGCAGCCTGGGACACCATCTGTCCCCACTGACGCTGTGCTTTTGGCGTTTGAAAGGGCTGTTTTCACCTGTGCATATGTGATTTCTGGGACACTACACTTTTCGGTATTGTTGTGGTTCCTTTTGGGGGTAAGAGGGGGTGAAGTTTTCACTGAATCTATCTGCAAGCATGTTGGCAATATCAGTAGGTTCAGTATATTTTGTGCTATTTTGCACTAGCTCAGAGCATATCTGCGAGTTGCCACTTAGATTCTTGACATAGCTAAAGAAGGCTTTGTGGTTATCTTTTGAATCCTTGGCTATTTTTCTTTCGAAGTTAACCTTGGATGATTTTATGAGGGACCTTAGTTTCTTACTGATACTGACCAGGGAAGTCTTTAGTTCTTGGGATTTGCTTTTCTTTTTCTAAACTAGTTTCCTCCTTCTATTGTATAGCCTGTTTATGGCAGGGGTCCACCAGACTGGTTTCCTTCTCTTAAGGGAGTGAGTCTTGGTTTTGCTAAGGCTGACATGATCCATGCATCCTTGTAGGTGCTCATAGAGTGCATTTGTAAAGGTTCCTGCATCTTGGACACTGTTGTCCTTTAGCATGGGGGCTGTGAAACTTACCACCTCTGTCTTAAGTAAGGTGAAGTTTGCTATAGAAAAGTTTTTCACTGTGGTTTCCTTGGTTGGGGTGGTGGTGTGGTGTGGACATCCAGAGTGATTAGTTTATGGTCTGATCTAACCAGTGATGGGTTGACCTCCGGTGCGGAACACCTGTCACCCATGTTAATGATGACCAGGTCCAATATGTTTTCACCTCTCTTAGGGGAGTTTACCAGCAGATCCAGGGCATTTGAGTTGATAAATTCCAGGAAGCGCTGGATCTGGGAGTTTGTAATTGAGTAGTTTTCCAAGTTAACAGTAGGGTAATTGAAATTGCCCAATATCAGGGTATTTAGTAGGGCCTTCATGTTTTCCAGTCTCTCCAGAAAGGTGGAGTGGTGGTCTTGGGTCATGGAGGGTGATCTGTAGCAGGCCACAATTTGCATTGCAGATTTGCCTGATGTTAATTGCACATGGATGATCTCAGAGGTATCATGTTGCGCCACTAACCTGGAGGTGTAGGTATCCTTGATGAATATGGATACACCCCCTTGTTTTGTGTTTCAGTCCATGTTCTGTGGCAAAAATGTGTGGAATGAGTTGTAGCCTGGTAGTGCTGGGGTGCTCTGTGGAGCCTTAAACCAGGTTTCAGTTACTGCACAGATGTCGATGTTCTCCATACTGAGGAGTGCTTCGAGCACGTGCATTTTGAGATTTAAATTCCTGGCGTTGAGTAGCATAACCCTCATTTTTTTATTTGTGCTGTTTACTGAGGTGGGTTTGACTTTTGAGCCTTGCCTAAAAAAGGCACTATGGGGGCAGCAAAAGCCTTGGCCAGTATTCAAAAGCCTAGGGGTGACAGGTGCAAGCCATCTCTTGCGAAGCAACAAGATTTGTTGAGCATGTTGTCCCAGACTGACAGACACTGGATCCCCTTTGAATGAACCAGAAGCTTAGCCAATTGTTGACATTGATCTTTTTTTTTTTTTTATACTGTGGTATCATTTTTGGTGAGGGCAGGATGCTAGTCAGGGTCAGGGTCAGACCCACCTGGGCTATATGAACAGAAAGTTCTTCCATGTCTCTTTTCATGTAGTCCAGGGAGGTACATCTCAGGTCATTCACACCAACATGAACAATGGCAGAGTCATATTTGTACTTGTTCTGGAGTGACCTGAGTGCTTGTGTTATGTGGTGAATTCTGCCTCCCGACAGGCAGCTAACTATAACCTTCTCCTTGTCCAGCCTAGTGAGTGGGACATCAGTGTGCCTAACTATAGAGTCGCCTATTACTAGTCTGTTAGGTATGTTATTTCACCTTATGGGCTGTGATTGTGCGGCACACTGATTTTGTGTTTTATGTGTTGTCTGGTTTGTGATGGGAGGTGCAGGTTTTTTGGGTGTCTGCTTTGGAAGCCTCTAATGCTTTTACAGGTTTTTATTTAGAGCCTCCAAGTATGATTTCATGCATTTATCGGTATTTTTTGTCAGTGCTGGTTTAGTATGTCTATGTGAGGCTGGAGGTGTGGTGCAAGTGTTAACCTTCTCCTCATGACTGCCTGTTCCAGACTTGGGTGGCGAGAACTTAGCCTCCAGTTTAGCTATATAATTACATCTCTCACATATGTTAATGTTTTGTGGTAGGAGGAGAGGGTTGGATGCGTACATGAGGCAGTTGTAACATTGCCTCAGGATACCCAGGTTCACCAGCTGGACTGGAGAGTATACCTGAAATTGCCCTTTGGTCATGCCTGAATAGTAGAGGGAGCTGCATAGTCACTTGGTTGTGAAGGGTGAATAATGAGCCTTGCCCTGCTGGGCAATCAAGTGTTGGGGTATATTAGTGCTTGCTATTAGGTCTGAGCAAGTGCTGGACTGTAGGATGATTTTTAAGTGTTTAGGTTGAGAGTTAGACTACTTTCAAGGGATAAACTGAAGAGGAGACTTGGTGGAGCCAGGAATAATTTAGCCCTTACTAACCGATGCTGCCCGGACATGCAAAGCCATGCAAATGCATTTTTTACAGCAGGGAAATGAAAGAGATAGAAATTAGCCCAAAATGGCCTATAAACTACTAACTTCTGGTCTGGAACCACTCCTCAAGGGACAGATGGCTACTCAAAGCTCCCTCTCTCACAGGTGATTTATGGCCCATTCACACACACTGCACTCCCTATTGCTCTAGTTTAGCTAGCCTGCTGATGTCAGTCACCTTAAAATATCTCTTTGGACAAGGGTCATCCTTATAAGCTCAGTGGCATGTGCAATAACTGTGTAATGCTATAGGGTGATGTACTAGTTAGGAAGGAGTTCTAATCCCAGACATGGCAACTGTGAAACTCTGTGGGTGAAAAGAGTAATACATTTGAGGCCATTCACAGTCACTACACCTCCTATTGCCCTACTTTACCAAGCCTGCTGATGTCAGTCACCTTGAAATACCTCCTTGGACAAAATTCAGCCCTGTAAGATTCATGGCATGTGCAATAACTGCATAATGCTATAGTGTAATGTACTACATATGTAGGAGTTCTAATTCCAGATGTGGCAAGTGTGCAATGCTGTATGCGTGTTTGTAGAGAGTAATGCTTTTGATGCCATTCACAGTCACTACACCTCCCATTGCCCTACTTTAGCAAGCCTGCTAATGTCAGTCACCTTAAAATACCTCCTTGGACAAAATTCAACCCTGTAAGCTCTGTGGCATGCATGTGCAATAACTGTGTAATGACCCAATCATCAGGCCCATCATAGAATACAATGCCCTTTTGGGATGTACCTTACTACCTGCAACCTGCAAGACAGAGAAAAGACAAAGTATCTCACCAAGAGGATCAATCAAAACAGATGCCATATGCATGCTCGGTTAAAAAAAACCAGCTCTCTCTCAGTTGCATACGCCTATCTTCGGGCGATCTATGCCTGACATACAAAGCTATGTCAAATCCAGAATTAATGGACATGCTCCACCTCAGTAAATCTAAACCCTAGAGCCACATGCTCGGGGACTTGAGCCTCAGCACAGAAATAAATAGAACTTGCTGGAGTTCATGTGAGGCAGCGCCCTCACTGAATCTCTTCAAGAAAGTATACTCAAAAGGGGGGGGCGTAAGCCAAGTCAAATCAGGGGGCGTAAGCCATACAGAATTGTGCTAGGCTTATAATTGCCCCAGGGCAGATAGCCTAGTATGAACCTATGAACCTATGTACTAAATAGGCAGAAGTTCTAATCCCAGACATGGTGACTGTGGAACTGTGTGTGTGTGTGTGTGTGTGTGTGTGTGTGTGTGTGTGTGTGTGTGTGTGTGTGTGTGTGTGTGTGTGTGTTTGTGTGTGTAGAGAGTAATGCTTTTGAGGCCATTCACAGTCACTACACCTCCCATTGCCCTACTTTAGCAAGCCTGCTAATGTCATCTACCTTGAAATATATCTTTGGAGAACAGCTAACCCTATAAGCTCTGTGGTGCATGCCGTAAATGTAGAGTAATGTAGTAGCAGTAACTGCAGAGCTATAATCTTATCTGTGGCAAGTGTTTGTGTGTACCTCAAAGATTTTGTCTGCATTTACAGCCAGTACACATCTCAGAGCCTGACTTTAGCAGTTCTGCAGATATCATCCACCTTACAAGTCTCTGTTGTGAAGAATATACCATGTCAGGTCAGTGGTGCATGTGGTAAATGTGTAACCTAATGGGCCGTAAAGGTTGCTAGATGGAGATTTGAACCTCACCTCTGGCAAATGTAAATGTGTGATTAGGGTGAAATTATTTTTGGGATTTCTCACCCACTACACCACCCTATACCAGTATTTACAAGGGCTGGTGATTTTCCTCACCTTAGAAGTACCTTGGGACACATCTATCCACTAAGCTCTGTGGCGCGTGCGATAACTGTGTAATGCTAAAATATGATGTACTAATTAGACAGAAGTGTGGTTTTGTCTTCCTTAACACCTGGTTTTGTGGACAGTCACATGTACTACACTTTCCTTATCCCTCCTTTATCACTGTTGCTGATGTCACTCATCTTCAAAGATACCTTTGGACAGCTCTCCAACATGTAAGCTCTGTGGTGCGTGCAATAACTGCATAACAATGTAATAGCAATACATAGTCAAGTCAGGGCTTGACACTCAGTACTGGTAAGTGTGTGTCTGCGTGTGTGTTATCAGAGTCCTGTTGGGTTGATTGTGTAATGACAGTGTCCAATGCAATGTGGGTTTTGCCACATCATTATATTGAGGAGCTACATGTCCCATTGTCAACATTACAAGGCCAACATTTTCCAAACACTGTAGAGATTGTTGTCAAAAATCCTCAGCCATAAATGTGTGCAGCCATGTGCAATTACCATGTGACAGTATGGATTAGTACACAATATAGGTAACTGTCATAATGCACAGATACCACTCTTCACCCATGGATCATACACAAACATGCTTGGCTCTTACTCTCCTACTCCCTTCCTTTCTTACTTTGTCTCTGTCTGTCTCTCTCCCGCCCTCTCTGGTGGATGTGAGACAGTACTCCTGCTTTGTTTAGGCAGCAGCTTGAGTTTTGTAAGTGATGCTCATGATCACCTGATGGCCTGTGCATGAAGTGCAGTCCCCCACTAGCTAATTGCATGTGGAACAGCTGTGGTATCATTCCTATAGCCAATTGCATGGAAACACACTCCTATAACTAAGCACTTCATGTGGGTGTTGGCCCTTTTCCTTCACTGTGAGAAGAACTTCATGTGGGTGTTTGACAAACAGCATCACAGAGGGTAGTTGGATATACCTCTTACAACATACATTGCATTGCCAGGCCAACAAACAGGAGGGGGATGTTCCAGACATGAGGACAGAATGTAAGTATTGTTCTTCTACATTTGAAGTAATGTTGGTTTAACAGGGTTTGTGTGGATATGGCTGTTCTATATGATTTAATATCTGTCATGACAGTGTTATGTGGTTGAGGAAACTCTCACCTGTAGGACTATCTGTAGACTGGCCAGTGTTTGGAGTCTTACATGTGTTGTGTTACTCACACATTTCCCATCTTTAGAAATGCAGTAGCATACTCTGAGGATTGCAGTCAGTACATGGTGACAGCCATGTGAGTTACTGACTTCATATCCCTCAAAAGACAAATATCACAACAAACCCTGTTACACCAGTAAATGTATGGGTTTATCACAGCAACATGTCAATATTGGCCCTGTGTTTGTGCCTCCAGCCACAACTCTGTCAACCTTTGTACATATGCCATGCAGTAAGAGGTGCATATGTTCAGTACATCATTATTTACTGACATCATACCTGATAAGCCAGTGAGATATCAGACTGCTAGACATGCTATGTATAGTAGGCCTTATATTTGAGGACAAAACCTGGACATTCTGTTGTAGTGTGTACAGTAATGAGGTATGTGTACTTATGGTGATTGTTGATAGAGTGTATATTGTGAATATGTACCTTGGCCTGTGTACATACTGTGGTAGATGTCATTGTTCATGGTCCTGTTCTATCTGATGTTGCATGCTGCTCCAGTGTATGGTACCCTATCGACGTACATGTTTGTAGGGCCAGACAGACAAGTGTCCCAAACCACAGTCAGGCATTGGAATACACTGTGTATTGGCCCAGTATATGTAGGGTTAGTGTGTGAGTGGCACATATCAGGATGGTGTTGTTCACACAGTTGATATACTGTAATATTAAGTATGCTTACCATATGTGACTGTCGCTGTGTTCAGATTGGTTGTGGGTATGCACTTTCACACATGTGTCTGTTACTCCATGCTGTTACATGCCTGTAGAGCCTGCTATATTTGCAGGTACATGTGTATTCCCCCATAAGAAATGTAGGCCAGTGTTGTGGCAGTCTGTCTGTAGTTTGCACAGTACTTTGTGACATGCCTAGCAGCTCAGTGTATTTACCCTGTGTGGTGCTATGTCCAGATATTTGTCAGATGAACTGTTGCCGGGCCACCATAACTGTTGTGTATTTCTGACAAAGCAGTGGCATGTCACTAACTAGTGGGTAGTATGTGGGCTTGCGACCTTTGCTCCTCCAGATATTATGTGTCAGGACAGACAGGAGTGTGTGACTGTATAAACAGTGTAAGCTTATCTATTTCAGTATTTTCATGATATTTCTATTTACATGGCTGGAAATATCCACTTTGTCAGGCTTGGTCCAAACGTCTTGCACTAAGGGGTTCTGTGCATACCTCTGGACTGACCAGAGTGTGCCAGACTGTCCATATTTATTAGTCATATCTCTGCTGTATTCCACTGGATCATTACTGTGATTCATGTGGTACTGCACTATGATGACCTTATGATGTCTGTCAGTAACTGATGGAGTACATGTCAGTATCAGATGTGACTTCCCAGTCTGTTAAGACAACTCCTGTTATAGTAGCAACATTCTACATTTATACCTGCAATACTTACATGACATCCCCTTGCACTAAGAGGTTGTGAACTTTGGTGCTGTGGTATGACTCCACTACATGTTATGGACATATGTTATACATATATGTGTACATGTATATGTGTGTGTATATATATATATATATATATATATATATATATATATATATATATATATATATATATATATATATATATATATATAAACTACTTCTTCTTCTTCTTTCGGCTTTTCCCAGTCAGGGGTCGCCACAGCGGATCATCTGTCCACTCATGATTGGCAGTGGAGATTTACAGTGTCGAGTTGCCAGCCCGGTGCCCAACCTTCCACAGAAGGCACACACACGCACAAACATGTACACACTCACACCTAGGGCCAATTTAGAGTGTCCAATCCACCTACTGCATGCTTTGGGATGTGGGAAGAAACCGGAGCACCCAGAGGAAACCCACGTGACCACAGAGAGGACATGCAGACTCCACACAGAAGGCACCCCAGCTGAGAATCGAACCAGATAACCTCTTGCTGTGAGGTGGCAACACTAACCACTGCACCACTGTGACTGCCCAATTTGCCAGAAAACCACAATTTTATGAAAAACAGAAAAAAAATGTGATGCAAAAATATAAAATTGCCACACAATACAGCTGGGAACCTGTCAAAGAAGGGACATCTTTTTAATATCAGTACTGTTAACTTGAACAGCTGACAAAATAAGAGCATCTACATGCATTTCTGAAATAAAAGTAATATATAACTGATCATTACAGTTATTTATAATTGTAAACCCTCCACATTTTCTTCCAAAATTGTCATTTTGCAGAGGGATTATTAGGAGGAGATCAACATTTTGAGCCAAAATTGGGGACAGTTGAGAGGTTTGGATATTCCTAGTTCTATAAAGCAATTTATTTGCATGTACCTCTCAACCTCTTAATGCAGGAAATCTGGACAAGGCCAAATATACTGGAGAAACATGCAAACAGTACTACAAATTTCTCTTGTATAAACTTAAGACAGTTGATAGAATAACAGGTAATGCTTTAGCATGCATTTTTCTGAAGGTTATGATGTCTGAAATTCAATGTCTGTCATTATTTAGTGATTTAATTCTTAAATGATTTGCCAGAAAACCACAAATTTTTTGAGGAACAAACCAAAAAGAAGAAGCAAAAATCTATTAATTCTGCAAAAATTTGGACAGTTGAGAGGTATAGTTCAACCAGGGCTGTCTGAATTTGCTACCCTCCCCCCTCACAAAATCATGGTCGAATTGAGCCTAACCCTGCCGCCATTCCAATGTCCTATTCCTTGGTTATTTCGCCCATTTACCCTAAACACTGTAATGTGCATACTGCTTTACTTCTGCGATGATTTGGATTTCATTTGAAAGTTTTATTTGCATTTTACAGCACAAACACTAATTAAACAAACTGTTAAACAAAGCAATGCAGTCTCACAATGAAAATAGACAGAATTAAAACTTCTCTGCCCTTGAAACTCACATTCATTAAAACAGCGTTGAAACCCACATTCAAAGAAAATAAATTTTGCCAGTGGCAGATAAAGATTAACTTTGAGCTGTTTTCAAATCATAGGCCCCTTGAACACGGAACATACACATGCTCTTTGATACACCTTCCTGATTGTATTAAATTATATTCCTTGTAGAATATAGTACAGTTGTTAGAGGGCATTTTAAATTTATTGGTTTGAACATTTTTCCAGTAAACAATGAAACAAAATGCATGCACCAATAATGGCAAAACTGCCAAATTCAGAACATTTCCATCATAAAAGTCTACTCAAACTTCTACAGTCCACCAGTATCAGTAGATATGCACAATCACTGAAGACGTAAAAATCATCTAAATAATTCCATATTAAAGAAATCTGTTACTAATGAAGAGATTGCTGCTACAACTTCATATGTCATTGTTTCATCTACAAATAAAGTGCCTGTTGCCCTTGAGGAATAAATTGCCTATGTTGCATTGCATTGAAAAAATGATAAGCTCGTTAATATCTCAATAGGGAATGGATGGCAAACTGATATCAGGTTCATAGTTACTAGGTATCTTTGCCAAAAAGGACTGCAGCATCCACCCCGTTTACAACACAGTATAGTAACAGCAATGCATCTACCTACTGTGGGAGTAGAACCCACAGCCTTCTGCATCAAAAGCAAGTGCACTACCCATTGTGCTATTAACAATACAAGCAGATTCAGCATAAGCAGCACTAAATTTTTGTTCCCCTGCAGCTCTCAGCTCCTTGTAAAATCTACTCGACACTCAGCTGTATATCTGAACTTTGCAGCACAAGAAATCTGGAAAAACCCAAAATTTATTGGGTGGGGGACAAAAGTCCCAAAACCAGGGATACATTTTAAACATTGATTATATAATGTTGGAAAGTTGCTAGAATAAAATGCTGTGTTACCACCATACGTTTCACTGCCAAGTCTTGACCCAGGGGACCCTGTGCAAAACAGTCAGAGCAACATACCACTTTGCCAAATCAGCTGTTCTTTAAAAGAGAAGAAGACATAAGGCATAACAGCTATATGTTCTCTGGTTTGATTCTTGGCTGTTATGCAACAATGCTACCAGTGCACACTGCACTACTAATGTTGCATGGAAAAATAAACATACAGAAACTACAGATGTTATGAGGAACAGAACAAATATAAACCAAAAGTCTGCAAATGTTTTTTTACAAATGGTGGTGGGTAGGGAATTCAGGCTCTTGCCACCTGCACCCAAGGTACAGGGTTCAAGCCTGAGTATTTTCTACCAACCACCATATGTTCTCTCTAGCCACCAATATATAGCAACTGGGGCATTTCACTCTAGTCAAACCTTATGTTTTCATTTCCACTGCTACGAGTCCTCCCACCCCGTTCCTACTACTGTTTAACTCTTTCTCACTATACTCTCTTGACCCTCCTACATGGTTCTTCCCTGCCCCCACCCTTATTCTCTTTTACTACATACTGTTTCTTTCCCTCTGCTAACTTGGTCCAACAATATTAATGACATCTCAAGGGCTTTCTCTTTACCTTTTAGCCAAAAAAACATTTTTCTTGTACATTGTTACATTTTACCCCTGCTGATTTTTTTTTACGTATGATAGAGTCTTATAATTGTATGGCATCATGATACCTTTTACTAAATTTCCTTTATGCCTAAAATGTATGTATTCCCTAATCTGAAGCTCTGTACTTGTTCTTTTTTGTGGAGCTTTTTTCCTAGGGTCGCCACTGAAAATGGACCCCCAGCCCATTTGACTAACTCAGTTAACAAAAGACAAATAAATAAATAAATGCATTTATTTATATTTACACCCTCTCTAAGCTAGGGCAAGAGGCAGCTACCCCCTTGGTCCCACTCTTTCTATGCTACTGGTAGACTTGCCATTGGAGGGTTATTATTTTTGTTGTTCTACATGTTATTCTGTTCTAAAAAAAATACCTACCTCTGATGTTTCTGCATCTATGGATTCTTCCATATCTTGCTCAGCAAAACATTGCATCATTTAAAAGAAATACCATTGGATGCAGCATTTCTTTAGGAATGGTTTCTAATACTTCTGAGATACAGAAGACATCTCTACTGAAGGAGACTACATGTTAGGGAAATAACTAACTACTGCCAATGCTTCATCTGCACAGTCAAATGACGTCTCCTCTCTGCCCTTATTAACTAATTTTGAAGATAATGTATTGGAAAACTTTTCTCAGATAGCCAAAAAGGATATAAAGTCATAAAAATATATATTATTACAAACTTACAACATGGTCCACATCCTAAGGACAGGCTGCAGGTTAAATGGTCCCATTCCAAACTGATCGTAGAGGTATACACTGACTGTATAAGACTGAGTGTGTGTGCTTCCTGTGATAGGTTGGCACCCTGTTCAGGATTAGTTCTATGTCACGCATCCAGTGTCTGGCAGGATAAACTCCTTATACTACCAAAAAGCATGCACAGTAGTTGTGCCTGCAATGTGCTCATTTTTTACCTTCACATCCTTAACAATCACATTAAGAACTGCACGATTTCTTCAAAATCACCTAATGTTTTTGTAACTAGAAGGCAGTATTTTCTACTTTTATACCATGCATGCAAAACATTATACTAACGTATTTACTCATGTTCTGTCAGGGGAGCATACAATAATATTCCAAAGGGCTCCACTTTTATTACTGTTAATCTCTTTCCAAACTTGATTTGTTCCTCCTTCTTCCCACTGACCTCCAGGCACCATGGTTAGTCCATTAAATATCATGTTACTTGTTACTGGGCAGGATGCTGAGGAAATCACACAAAGAGGTTGTTCTTTCTTGTATCTGACCTCTTACAGTCCCTCAGCTTTCATGGGTTAGCCAGGCAGTACAGAATTTTACATTCTCTCCAGTCCAAGAGAACAAAATTTCCATTAGCCTCAGCCAAGCCTCTGGTACATAAACTGATAACCAAACCTGGTTAACTAAAATTACAGATGCAAGTGCTGTTCCTGCACTAAGTACTGATTCAAAACTGAATTTGAGGTTAATATGTAACTCTGAAATACAAATGCATGTAGACAGATCTAACTAGATCTCTCCACTATACCTAATTTGGAAGTAGATATCTATTTTTAGGCTTGATATACTCCACCACATGATGCACCTATTTCTGGGTATGCATTCTTATTTTTGTATTTGATTTTACCCTTCACAAGATTTTTCTGAAAAAGTTAAGTAAGTCTCATAACTCTCAACTGTACATATTTTTACAGAAGGCCCAGATTTTTGTCTCATATTTTTTGTCTTTTACTCATAAAATTTGTGCGTTTATGCCAAATCATTGAGGATTGAAGTCAATAAATAACACACATTTGAGTTTTCAGATTTCACAGCCTTCAGGAAATGCATCTTGTTATTCTAGCAGCTGTCTAAGTATTTAAGAGCAATATGTAAATTCTGTCCCTATTTTTGGGGCTTTGACCCCATTATTTTAGACCTTGTCCAGTTTTCTTGTGCTAAGAGATTGATAGCTATGGTAAGTCTACACAACCAACATACGACTACACCTATAATTTAAATAAAGAGGACCCACATGTTAAATCTCTTTTTCCCCAGCAGGTTTTAATTTTACACTGTGCCTTTGATGACCTGCTTTTATTTTTTTAATCTTTTTTGTCACTGTTAGTTTTTAAAGTTGTGTGAAGAATTACATACTATTTGGTATGGTATCTGAACTTTTGCTAAATACTTGACCAGATTTTTGATTGGATGTGCCCATATTTCAGCGGTCTTTATATCTTATTTCAATGCCTGCAGGTTTACAGGTACGGTTCTATTACTCCAAAATATACTGTGGCATCAGATTCATCTATCTTTTCACTGCTGCGTTTGAGTACGGTAACAAAATTATATTGACATCTGTTATCTGTACACAGAGCCAAGTCCGGCACCTACTTCAGTTTAATAACTTTTACTTCACTTGTAAAAAGTGACTGTCCATCTTCTTTCTTCCTCTCTGTGACTCTCATTCAAGCCAGTAAGGTAAAGGGCAGAAGCAAGCAGAAAAAAAAAACAAAGATAAGATATAAAGGAACTTCAGTTAGTCAACTAACTTTCACCAATGATAGGCCGTAGCAGTAGCACAAGTAAATCCAAGTAACTGCTGTGCTACAGACTACTACTGATTGTTTCTCACTCACTTTTTTGAGAAGAGAGCCAGAACCAATCAGTAGCAATCCAGCCATCCACGTCACTTACGTGACTGCGGATGTGGCAATTCGAACCCCATTCTATTTGCTGTGTGGTTAAAAACCACATAGATGTCTGGGCATCACACTGATGCCTTCTCTTATAGCTGGACTGTCTGTAAAGCAGTCTAGAGTTACAGAAATGGTCAGACATGGTTGCTAATTTAAATAAATAAATACATTTAAAAAAAAAACGGAACTCGACAAGCATGCGCAGTTAGAGTTCCGGGACTTTGCGAGTAGGTCAAAAAACAAAATATTTTATAATTATACAGGATTTTTTTTTTTTTTTTATTCAAGAAAATTTTTGCTGGGAGGGCTGCAGTCCAATGGCATGAACTGCCACTGATATATATATATATATATATATATATATATATATATATATATATATATATATATAAAATATATGCATACATGTATTATATGTATATATATATATATATATATATATATATATATATATACACACACACACACACACACACACACACACACACACACACACACACACACACACACATACAGATTCATAGGTTCATAGGTAGATACTAGGCTATTGTCCCAAGTGCCTAAGTAAGCCTAGTCAACAAGGTTCCATGGCTTATGCCACCCAAGAAAGTTATTTTCTTGTGCCACTGTCGAGCAGAGACACAGAAGTGATACCTGAGGTGTATTTCCTATTTCCCATCCACTCATCATGATTTTTCTTGAAGAGTGCTAATGAAGAACTTTGCTTGACATAGATGGGTAGCTTGTTCCAGAGTATAGAAAGACTCTGAGATAGGACTCTATCCCTCCAGCGTGTCCTGCTTATTTTGGTGGCAAGGTTTAGGTTCCTAGAGCGTGTAGCTCGGAGGGATTGGGATTTCTTTAGGTGTAGTGTGTCCAACAGCGTTGGGTTTGACATAGCTTTATATGTTAGGCAGAGATCACCTCAGAGTAGGCGATATGCTACAGAGTAAAGCTGGAGTTTTTTGAGAAGGTCAGTGTAGGGCATTTGTTTGAAGCCAGTAATAATGGGTCTAATGAGTGTTGAGTAGAGTGGAACAATGACCTCATTTTTCCTGGATGAGAACCCTTTTATGAGGAGGTGTGCCACATAGAAGGAAATCCTGACTACTGTGGTGATGTGACTATCAAAGGAGAGACTACTGTCCACCTGGGTCCCAAGGTCTCTTATCAAGCATTCAATGTTAAGTAGATTGCTGCCTATGTGGTAGTTCATGGCTACAGAGTTTTTACCAAAGAGGATGACACTGCACTTTTTGGCATTGAGCTTGAGGGCATGGCTCTGACACCAGGCATCTGTCTCAGTGAGGCCCTTCTGTAGGATGTCCAGATCATTTGGGGACTTGACTAAGGCTCTTAGTTTGCAGTCATCTGTGAACTTCATTAGCCAGAGGCCTTCTGTGTTAGCTTGTACTTCAGAGAAGTAGATACCAAACAGGAGAGGTCCCAGGACGGAACCCTTATGTAATCCACGTGTCACTGCTTTAAGGTCAGATTTGGAGTCTGCAACTTTTACAGTGTGGGTTCTGTCAGTGAGCCAGTTTGCAACCCATCTTGTGATGTAGGGATTTATACCTAGTTTAGTGAGTTTAGCTATAATTCCAGAATGGGGGATGGTGTCGAAAGCCTTGGTGAGGTCAAGATAGGCTGTGTGAAACACCTTTCCCTCATCCACGGCTTTGGTGACTGCCTCAAAGAAGTTGATCGGGTTCAGAAGGCGTGATCTCCCTTTCAGAAACCCAAACTGTGTTTGTTCCAGAGTTTGGAAGTTACCAGTTTCTTTGTTTATGAGTTCCATGATGATACGTTCCTTGGCCTTGCAGACCAAGCTCGTCAGGCTAATAGGTCGATAGTTCCCAGGATCATTGGTGGCTCCCCCTTTGTGGAGTAGGATAACTGCTGCTGTGCGCCATTCAGTGGGCACAAAGCCTGATGCGAGGCTATTATTGAACATGAGGCTTAAGTGGGGAGCCAGTTCGTTCTGAAGTTCATGTAAAACACAGCCTGGGATGTTGTCTGGTCCCATGGATGCTGTGTTTTTGGCTTTAGAGGGTGCAGCTTTTACCTGCAAAGTTGTGATTACAGGGACTCTGCATTCTTCCTGTATAGATATGGGCTCTTTAGGAGGTGAGAAGGGGGTTAAGTTAGCACTGAACCTATCTGCCAGGATGTTGGCAATATCAGTTGGTTCTGTAATTTTCATGCCTTTGTACTGTAACTCAGAGCAGATCTGGGTGTTGCCATCTAGATTCTTGACATAGCTATAGAATGCTTTGTGGTTGTCCTTAGATTTAGTTGTGATTTTGTTTTCATAGCTAACTTTGGAGGATCTTATAAAGGGTCTCAGCTTCTTACTGAGGCTGACCAGGGAGCTCCTCCACTCATGGGATTTTACTCTCTTTTGCAACAGTTTCTTCCTTCTGTTGTACAATTTGTTTATGGCAGGGGACTACCAGATTGGCTTCCTTTTTTTGGAGGATAGTGTCTTGGTTCTGTTTGGGATAGTATGATCCATGCACTCGTGTAAGTGCTTATAGGGTGCAATTGTGTAGGATTCAGCAGTTGTAACTCTATTGTCCATCTGCATGGGTGTCATGAAGTTCACCACTTCTGTCTTAAGAAGCATGAAGTTGGCTTTGGAGAATTCTTTTACTGTGGTTTCCTTAAGATAGATCTATATATGACCATATACATAATGCAATATACAGATGTATATAAATGCATCCATATCCTAGTTATGTGCACACATGAGTGTTGTATTTACCTTCCCAGATGTATCCCACCATATTTATCTATGTGTTTATGTAGATATAATAACATAGTATTTCAACAATATGTCCACTAACAAGTACTATACAACTGTAGAAGTCAAAGCAGTTGTTCACTGCAATTCAGTATGTGTACTGAGAGATATATTGGAAAAAACAACAAATGTCCTTGTAGGTTCATAGGTTCATAGGATAGCACTAGGCTATCAGCCCTATGGCCTATACAAGCCTAGCCATAACAATTCCCTGGCTATTTCTTCCCACACTATTTACTTCCCAGGACCCCTGTATATTCCCCGGGGTGAATTTCCTTTCTCCCATCCAATCATCAAGGTTCCCTTTGAAGAGGGCCAAAGAGGTGTAGCTGTGATGGCTTAGTGGTTATCTGCTCTGACTAAAGTATACAGGGCCCTGGGTTTAAGTACTATTTATTTTGTTGCTAGGCAGAACAAGGACTGTTGGTACAGAGTGGTCAAGGCAGTTTTGAGCAACTTTAAGTGGATTTGCACAGGTTTGCCTGATGGTAAGCTGTATTAATGTACGGTTATACGTTTAGGCGCTTAAATAATTTCAACTTCGCTTACCAGTACACAAACCTACTTAGCATTTATATTGCAGCAATGCTGAAACCTGCTAAGCATGGCTGGGCCCTGGTAACCAGTGATCACATTCCAATCTGATAAAATAGCAGGATAATGACATCTTTAATAAGTGCATTTAGTTCCATGTACATAACATGTGTCTATTTGCTGTCATTACTATAGAAGGAGTGTGCGTCTACTGTCTGGGACACCTGAGTATATATGGCTTGTACAACACTCTTTTCCATTTGAATGTGTTTCATATATGGGTAGTATCCCAGGTTATATGCAGTTACACTGACATGTAGTGTATCATTACGTTACTACTGTTGACAGTGCTTTCCCAAGTAAGAGTAGATTGCAGATTGTAGTACGGGAACCAAACACCCCTGCATGCAAAGATGGGCTCTGAGTCCTTACTATCATGTTCTTGGTGTATGAGCTGTGTGTCATTAAGTATTTGCTACTGGATATTGATCTGACATGTGTATATTAACTGCAGACTACTGTGTGTATAGGAAATGTCATTGAAGGCTGCTGCAATGCAGTAATGGCGTACCTATCAGTATCAGATGTCTGTCAACGCATTCATCCTAATGCATAACCAGTTGGCTAGCTGATGTCTGTCTGCCCTCTCTGCAGATGTGCAGAGTTCAGGTATCCATCGTGTCTGCTTACAGGCAATCTATGCTTGACTGACACTGACATGTCTGCCCAGCTGTGTTATGAATGCCACAGCTAGCAATCCCCACCCTGTATGCACCACATGCCATAGATACCTCAACTACATTACCACAGTCAACAAAACATGCTTGGGTACAGGTCTTCAAGACAGACACTGATCATGTCATATAATACATGTTGCATGCATGTCAACTGGAGCACCTCACTGGCCATCTGCAAGAGGCGGCCAGATGACTGGATGTTGCATTTAACTCTCACCCTGAGGATCACTCCAGTGTCATCAGTTGATAGATGGCCTGCTGGCAAATGGCAGGTGGCATGATACCACTTTACCCACATCCCATACTCTTCCCATCTCTCCATGGACAATATCCTGGTACACACCTAAGGACACCTGCACCTATGACCCCAGTACTGACAAATGTGTCAGTGTGCATTACTGAGAATAACAATGCCTGTGTATTTGTAAACCTGTAGTAGATAATACGCTGAGGGCCTTCACACCCACTACACCACTCCATTGCCATAGTTAGATATGGCTGCTGCTGTAATGGGTATTACATGTACCTTGTTACACTTTTCACCCTATGGGCTACCTGGAGCATGCAGTACCAGCACAACACTGTTGTACAAATGGGTAGATAGGCATGGATTACCCTCTGAGTCCTGGTAATTGTGTGTATGTGTGCAAGTGTGTATATTTGTAGGACACAGCATTCTGAGGCCACATTTTCCTAATACAATACACATTGCAACACAGTATAAGGGATAGTGATGTTGCTGACCAGAGAGCCATGACAAAGCATCACCCTTCTATCCCTGTGGCATGTGCAGTAGATGCATATCCCTGTAGTAGCACTGTTGAGATAGATAAGGAATTGTATTGCAGTCCTGGTCAATGTGTGATGGTGGGTATGTCAGGTATTATCATGGGTTTCAGTGAGTACAATATCCAATGTGGAGTGTGGGTGCTGGTTATACTGTCTTTACACCATGGTACCCCCAGTACATGTCCCAAGGTCCACTGCATGGGGAACACTGTCACCATCAACCATACAGGTAACTGATTACTCTATCCAGCTCAATGATGCATGTGCTGTGTGCAACTTATCTGTAACAGAATGGACACACTGACAAGGTAGTTAGCACTGATAAACAGGTATCTCAGATGTGTGTATGACTGGTATGTGTTTGTCAATGTGTATATGACAGTATGTCACACTATGTATTGTTCATAAACAACCATGTACATCTCCCATTACTATACTGTACAAGGCCTGGTGATGTTCTTCACTTAACAAGTAACCTGGGACACACCTCAGCCTAAAAGCTGTGTGGTGTGTGCAATTAAGGCCACACACATTAGTAGCAATAAGTACCTAGGTAGGGGTTCTACTCTCAGTGCTGCCAAGTAAGAGTGTGTGTGTATGTGAAGGGATCTACTTCAGTTTGCAGAAAATACATGTCCCAGGAAGTCATCTGTCCAAGAACTGACTTGCAAATGCTAACATTTCACAGGTAACATTGTGGAAATTCATTCCATCAAAACTAGTAGTAGATATGTAAATGTCCTCTTCCCCACTGTATATCTTTACAGTGATACTGGGGTTGGTATATATAGATGGGTGTGGATCTTGTGGATACAGCTGCGATCATTGCTGTTATTGTTGAGTGTATCTTCCCACTTAGTCAGCTGTAATACTGTACAGTTTATGTTAATAAGTTAAATAGTTGTCAATCACACTATCTGCAGTTATACACCACCCCACACTCTCCAAAGGGTAGAGCTGTGCCACTCACACCAGCACACCTATGTCTACCAAGTTGAGGATTGCACTACATTGGGGAAGGGGACATATACCCAGCCGGTACCATTGTCAATGATATTAAACTAGCAGACTGATTATTTCCTAATGTGTTGTTGTGCCTATTCTGTTTTGGTGGAATTACATACACTAAAATGGGTTCCCTGCAAAAGTACATACATCCATGTGTACATTATTCTCTGTGTATTGCATCAACACCAAAGCCTCTGTGTGTGTGTGTGTGTGTGTGTGTGTGTGTGTGTGTGTGTGTGTGTGTGTGTGTACTATACACAAACATGTAGTGTGTACCACCCACTACACTTAACATTGTCCACTGTAAAAGGGCTGCTGACACCAGCCCCATGCACTCACCTGTATACACCCCTCAGACCTATCAGGCATGTGGCACATGCAGTAACTTTTATACAGATGTGTGACTTGTGTTCAGCTGTACCCAGGATATGGCACAGTCAACGTGTCACCACAGTGCCATACCCCTTGTAGGAAACAAAAGCAGACCAACATCCACCTGACAAATAGACGCCTACAACACAAACAGAATCCATTATGGAGACCACAATCACTCAGTGTTAATAACAGCTATAATGCATCATGGCTGGACAGCTACATATCCTGACATGTAAGCATTAAACTTTAGTTCTGAAAACATGTTACACAACATTACATTGGTACACCATATTACAGTCACCCTGTGCATCAGAACCATATCTGCTTGTCCCTGCACCGATGTTATGGATGACAGGGATGGAGCACAGGTAGCATCATATGCACAGGGTGTGTTGTGGGTTTGTCAGAGACCTAGGCTGAGCCATTTGGTTGATATCATGTGTGTATGTTAGGGGGTTTCATTATTAATTGGGCTGTGCAGATGTGGTGTGTGTAGGAATGGGGTTGCCCTAGCTGTGCTGGTGATGTGTGTGTGTGTGTGTGTGTGTGTGTGTGTGTGTGTGTGTGTGTGTGTGTGTGTGTGTGTGTGTGTGTATGCATGCACACAGTTTTGCCATGTGGCTGCCCTATTCAGGGTTTGTTGGACAGCTGCAGACCATTCCTGGCAGGGTGTGCAGTTCACTGTCTCCGGCCATGGACATGAGAACTGTGCCTGCCAGGGGTTCCACAGGCACTACCAGGCACAAACCAAGATATAATATTCTCCTCTGATGATGACATATGTCCGCTGGATCCAGGTCCCTCTTGGGACTGGCCAGGGCCACGTGCACGTGGCCTGCTATGTTGTGGTGTGGACAGCACCCCCCTGCAGTGCTGGTGCTGGTACTACCACTATGGGAGCAGCTCTGACTTGTTGCATATCCACGTCGGGCTCCACCTGTTGGTGTTGCTGGCCTACATCCATCTGGCCATTGCACTACTCCAACTATATGCTCAAGCACAGACATTCCACAGTCGAGAATTCCGACCATCTCAGCCAACCATCTATCCAGGACTTCTGAAAAATAATGGTGGGCACCTGCAAGATCACGGTAGTTGTCAATAACAGCAGAATGAGTAGCCTCTGGAGCCTCAGATCCTGTCTGTTATAACGTTCCATATGTGCCTGTGCCTCCATGATGGCCTGAAACATGCGTTTGATGACACCAGCTGTTGCACTTCTGCCAGGGACATGATGACTAGCAGACCTCTTATGAGCACCCCTGTACATCTGCCTGTGTGGTACCTCGCCAGGCATCCAGCTATGGCTGCTGTGTCCAGACACACTTGCCATAGACACCAAACTGTCCTGTCCCATGCCACCACCCGCCAACTGTCCCTCATCTATGGCCACTGGTGATGGGGTATGTATAGGCATGGCCTCAAGCTCAATGCCAAAAAGTGCATTGTCATTCCTTTTGGTAAAAACTCAGTACCCATGAACTACCACATAGGTGGTAGTCTACTTAACACCGAAAGTGTGATAAGAGACCTTGGGACACAGGTGGACAGTAGTCTCTCCTTTGATAATCACAGCACCACAGTAGTCAGGAAATCCTTCTATGTGGCACACCTCATCACAAAAGGTTTCTCATCCAGGAAAAAAGAGGTCATTGTTCCTCTACTGCCACTCATTAGACCCATTATAGAGTACAATGCGCCTTTTGGTATGTACCTCACAAGACATCTACAACAAGTGGAAAGGCCACAGAAATACCTCACAAAGAGGATTACCAGTCTCAAAGAGATGCCCTATGCAGACCAGCTCAAAAAACTGCAGCTTTACTCCGTTGCATATCGCCTACTCAGAGGCGATCTCTGCCTAACACACAAACCTATGTCAAACCCAGAGCTTTTAGACATGCTCCACTTAATGAAATCCCAATCCCTATGAGCTACACGCTCTAGGGACCTAAACCTCATCACCACAATAAACAGAACTTGCTGGAGGGATAGATTCCTGTCCCAGAGACTTCCCATACTCTGGAACAAGCTACCTATCTATATCAAACAAAGCTCCTCATTAGCACTGTTCAAGAAAAATCTTGATGATTGGATGGGAGATAGGAAATTCACCCCGAGGATCACTTCTGTGGCTCTGCTCAACAGTGGCACAGGAAAATAATTTTCTTGGGTGGCAAAAGCCAGGGTACTTTGGCTAGGCTTATATAGGCCCTAGGGCCAATAGCCTAGTACCTACCTATGAACCTATGTTACTGTGTGCGGGGATGGGGTGAATAACAGTGGGATGTCAAAAGATGCCACAGCTTCAGCCCCTGACAACCCTGCCTGTGCCTCGCCACACCTATCATCATTGTCAAAGTCTGTTATGGACACTAACATCAGTTTGTATGTAGGAGGGACCCTGACCCACCTAGCCACCTGTGAGCGGAAAATAGGAAATGCACTTTAAGACCTGTACATCATTGCTTAACTGTACATACACACACACACACACACACACACACACACACACACACACACACACACACACACACACACACACACACACACACACACACACACACACACACACATGCACAAACACACACACACACACACACACACACACACACACACACACACACACACACACATGTACAGGTGAGGTTGCACAAAATTTTACATACAGACCTTTCATTACCCATCTGTCAACATGCATGACATATGGCACTGAACATCATGCACTGCAGCTATAGTCAATCCCTGTTTCCAACATTATACATCTCTGTGATGACTGAGTTGTGTTAGTAGGTGATGCCCCTTCCCTTGGAACATACTGCACCCATGTACACAGTATTGCTGTGCACCTGTTCAGCACCCTGACGTACTGTGCACCATACTGCACAGGTGTACACACCATTGCTAAATGTGTATATGTGTGCATCAGTTATGTTTGCTCTGCTGCTCACAGCCCCTATTTGTTTGTCCAACACATAGCTGGGATGATATGTGGACAGATGTCAATAGTGAATGCCTGATGTCTGATTTGCAGATCTCATCATTAGGGGTGCATGTATGACCAATAAAATACAATTACAGTGGCAACCTTCAAACCTATGAGGAGTGTACACACACTTATTAACATGGCACCATCTTCCCTGATATGCCCTGGGGCCACAATACTGCATATGTTACCATTACACAAACCTGATATGTGACATATGACCTGTGCAATCAAATGCAGTATCGAACAAATTAATTAGTTGTGCAGATACTGATTGAGATGCATACAATATGTGGGTGCATAAGTGTGCACACTCTTAAAATGATGGCTTGTTGCACCAACTAAGTGTACTACAGCAGTCACTATTCCTGGAAGGGAGATACAAGCATGGGCCATCTGCACTTGCCAATATTTGGTCACTCTGCCCTACAAATGTCCCCCAACTCTGCAAGAGTGCAAGTTCAACTCATGTGCACAGCCCTTGGAGATCACACAGTGCTATCACTATTGCTGTGGAGTCAGGATTATGTCTGCCACAATTCATGACCTTGACTGTGTGCAGATACAGCCATTCTTACAGAGCTTTGGATGTCTGTTTCAATTCACTGTTGTGTTTCAGGATGACACCCCTCCCCATCCTCATCCTTTTTGCAGATGCTTGACAACTATGGGCTACACGAGTGTCATTTTGCAGTGTCCCAAATTCAGAACACCGTGTGTACCAGCCTAGTCCATGCTAATGAAGAGCAAACATACAAGTGTACATGGGCATCAGAAGGTACAGATGGGGATGGTGGGCCTGAGGTGGAGTGAGGTGTTGCTTGTGCAGCACAAGTATCTTAATTGATACTGTCTGTAGGTTTCAAACTTGGTCTTGATACACCATTACACATTGCAACTTCATGCCTTTGGGGGACTTTTGATGTTATGCATATGCTACCTGTAGAGAGCCCTGGCTGATGTTTCCTGTGGAACAACTGCCCCATCTGATTACCCTAACCCATAGGCCACATTATGCAGAGTCCAGGCGATTGTCACCACAGGTACTGCACAGCCAGTACTTGCTAGACATTCCTGCAACTCCCTCAGTGTTGTGGCATGTTTCTAGGTAGCCTTCATGACCAGTTTGCAACATGTGTCATCATCTGTCTTGGATGGCCATCTGTTTATTTTCTACATTAATGTTGTCCCATACAGCCTCATCACATACTTGACTGTCTGCACTGTTTACCATGGTATATGCAATGGTGAGGTAAGGCTACATGTCCCACTCTTGCATGCTACCTGTTGGGTATAGGATCCATTCCATGCCTTGTTAGATGTGTGCAAGCCATGGCTGCCTCTGTTGCAGGTGAGTGGGCAAATGTGATGGACATACGTCTTGGACAGCAGACCATTTATTAGTGTGACATTGAGGACCTGTACTTGATGGAAGGTGCATACTCATGAAGAGTGAATGCTGTCAGTACCTCAAAAGCTGCTTCCACAATATGTTATTTGGAGTGTGTGCACACATATGCTTCCAGTGTTTGTTAAGGTATGTATTCCCCATATTTGCTGTCCTAACATAGGATTCCATATTACACATACATTGCTCATGTTAGGACCACATTACAGGTTGTAAGGATTGTGGAATGTGTTATTATGATATGCCATTGTGTAGATCTGTAACAGTTGCCATTGTAATAGTTGTATATACACTGTTGTAGCACTGCATAAGGGTGATGTTTCAGACATGTTCCTACTGTAGGCCATTTGTCCCACCAGTATGTTCATCTCTGTGCACACATCTTGCAATTACAGGGTGTTAGTTATATTGCTGGACTCTTACATACCCTTCAGATATGCCACCATGGTGACCACTGTGATGCAGTGCAGATAAGTGAACATGTACAGCATGCAATATGGGTAGGTGTGTTAAATGTGTGCATGGCAAATACCGTGGCCATAACATGGCCGGTGTAAGGGCAAACCTGAATAAACAACACCATACTTACCAGCTACAGGCTGCTGCCACAGAGGTATACCAAAGGGACCTACATAGTTGTGTGAGAGATGTGATGTCAGTAGCCACACCTGTGACATTGGTACAGGGTAGGAGCAGCATTTCAGTACATCAACAGTACAAACCCACAGTACTACAGATTATGCACATCTGTTCGTTACTACAATGCAGTAACAGACTATATATATTTTATCTCACATATGCATAATTAAACTCTACAGATGCAGATGGATAAGCAACAGTGGTCTACTGATGTGCCATGTGGCCTTACCTGCATGGTCCTCATCCATTGTGTGGGTAGCACCCACCTCCACAATGCTATCAGTTGAGTCTTGTC